>NC_063063.1:25980837-25995837 GCF_018812025.1 Megalobrama amblycephala
CTCGTTCTGTAACGTAAGGGAATAGTATGTGAGAGAGTTAAAATACACACAGGTGTGAAACAAGGTGCCTTGTGAAAGTCAGTGTTCAAAAAGTGTAGCGCTTTATTCCACAGAACACCTTTGCTTTTCTTCCTCTGCTCCCCGGTGAATTGTAGGACTTTGAATAAATAATGTGTTTGAGAGCTGAGGGTACGAATGCAAAGACTGACAGAAGACCTCTGGGGGGCTTTTCTCGCTGTGAAATTTTGCCTGCATCTCTTTTTCTTTGTCTTTCCCCACTCTCTCTAAATATACCACCTCTCTCTTTCCTTATGTCTGCCCTGTAAGTGACGTCAGGAACTCTTAACGCTTGACAGATTTAGAATGGAAAGTGTCTGAGAGGGTAACGCTGAGGGTAAGATTGTTTTAGGACATTTTATGAATGTATACTGAACAAGGTGAATGGTTTTTGCAACATATTTTCCTTCTGGAATGTGACATATTTAGAAGAGAAACAAAAACAAAAAATATAGAGTGGGCCCAGTGTTATTTTAGTATTATTTATGTAATATTGTCACCTTTAGTTTTGGGTTTTGTTTCATGTTTGTGTTTCATGTCTTTTATTTTGAAGTTTTGTTCCTGGTTTCTTGCCATGTGATTTCCTTGCCCTCATGTGATCATGTCATGTGCTTCCCTAGTCTCATGTGTCATGTTTTGATTGGTTCTCTTGTTTCATGTGTCACGTTCTCATTGGTTCATTGATCAAGTGTGTCTTGTTAGGTACACCAGCCTGGCGAGATCTGCCAGTTACAGGCGGGGGAGGACACTTTTTTGATTTCCGTAGTGTGCTGAACCAACATTATTTAAAGGTGCCCTAGATTATGTTTTTAAAAGATGTAATATAAGTCTAAGGTGTCCCCTGAATGTGTCTGTGAAGTTTCAGCTCAAAATACCCCATAGATTTTTTTTTTATAAATTTTTTTAACTGCCTATTTTGGGGCATCATTATAAACGCGCCGATTTTATGCTGCGGCCCCTTTAAATCCCGTGCTCTCCGCCCACAGAGCTCGCGCTTGCCTTAAACAGTGCCTTAACAAAGTTTACACAGCTAATATAACCCTCAAAATGGATCTTTACAAAGTGTTCGTCATGCATGCGGCATGCATGCGTCGGATTATGTGAGTATTGTATACTGTTATATTGTTTACTTCTGATTTTGAATGAGTTTGATAGTGCTCCGTGGCTAACGGGTAATGCTACACTGTTGGAGAGATTTATAAAGAATGAAGTTGTGTTTATGAATTATACAGACTGCAAGTGTTTAAAAATGAAAATAGCGACGGCTCTCTTGTCTCCGTGAATACAGTAATAACCGATGGTAACTTTAACCACATTTAACAGTACATTAGCAACATGCTAACAAAACATTTAGAAAGACAATTTACAAATATCACTAAAAATATCATGTTATCATGGATCATGTCAGTTATTATTGCTCCATCTGCCATTTTTCGCTATTGTTCTTGCTTGCTTACCTAGTCTGATGATTTGGTTGTGCACATCCAGACGCTAATACTGGCTGCCCTTGTCTAATGCCTTTTATAATGTTGGAAACGTGGGCTGGCATATGCAAATATTGGGGGTGTACACCCCGACTGTTACGTAACAGTCGGTGTTATGTTGAGATTCGCCTGTTCTTCGGAGGTCTTTTAAACAAATGAGATTTATATAAGAAGGAGGAAACAATGGAGTTTGAGACTCACTGTATGTCATTTCCATGTACCGAACTCTTGTTATTTAACTATGCCAAGATAAATTCAATTTTTCATTCGAGGGCACCTTTAATGATTGTATGATTCGATGATTGTAGCCAAAGAAGTGGATGCAATTGAAATTCCCATGTTTTGAATATCAGGTATTGAATATCAAGACTGGTTAAATACCGGAACTTGTCTAAGAAAAAACAGGCAACACACGTCGTCACAGAATCTGACCAATGAGAATAAAGTGTGTCGTCATCAATCAAGGATTTCGCAGACGATTTTGAGCAACTGCAGCGCCTGATCTAGGCGGATGGTCGTGTTTTACTCTGGCAGTACTTTAATGGCACATGTGATCATAAGGCGGCTGCAGTGCCGATCAAAGTAGGACAAATTTTCTAACCAGAATGCATTGCTTTTGTCAGCCGGAAGCCAATCTTTGCGGCGCTGCATGAAGTCGAACAAGCCTTATGTGTATATTTTATCTTTATATTTTCAATATAATTAATTTTATTAAATTTTTGTCGTGCTTTTTTCATTTTTATTATTATTGTTATTTTTTTAGTAGTTTCAATTTATTTTTTATTTCAGTTAGTAATTTTAATAAATTAAAACAACTTATTTTTGTTTTCAACCTTTTTTTATCTAATATTTTATATATATATATATATATATATATATATATATACACACACACACACATTTCGCAACATTACAACTGAATGCGACTTGATTTTATTTGAAACCAGACCAAATGTACTACCATACCGTATGACAAAAACTAATTTATGACCTCCAACACGTCATAAGATCTAGTCCTGCTTAATTTGACAAAGAACAACACTGACAAAAAACAACCTAAATGTGGCTGCAGAACCGAACCCTTCAAGCGTAAAACATATTTTGTTGTTTATTAATTCTGTATTTAGGTTCTTTTTGAGTCCAGTCACCTAAAGTGTCACTCCTGAGAAAGTAGTTTAGTCGTCCTCAGGGGCCCTCAATTTGTCACGCTAGGCCTTGTGGGACAGGGTGCTGTTTTTGGCAGAAGGTCGGTCAACAGCAGCCTGAAGGTGTCTGAGCCTCTGGCAGTGCGATATGTTTCACTCAGAATGAAAAATACTGCAGCAAACTATGACGAATGACTGATCAAAAACCAACAACACAAAGTTGTTCTACCACACATGTGAATATACACACAAATAATACTACAATACGCTCACAATCTATCTTTCACACTTCCCCATGTAAGATTGACAACATGTTTTCATGTGTTCACATCAGGACTTCTTCTGCCTATGGTAGGGGGTTAGAGAAATGTCAAGGAGAAAGAAATTGTCAAAGCACAAACCAGCAAAGTAGAAAATGTATTGTTTGACACATCCGTGAATGTCTGCGCTGTCAGATCCAGTAAGTTTAGCCTTGCTGTTCTGAATATGATACACACACAATCTGATGTGACATGCATTGGCACACCTCTTCTCAGCGCAGTAGACTATATTCCGCAGACGTCGAGTGATGTGATGGGCATGACCCACACGCCGGTGACAGCAGCAAAATAGAAGGAGAAGATGAGAATAATGCGATCCTAACACCAGCATGGCAGGTTTTCAAACCGTGTACTTCAGCATATGCTAAACTATCAGATCTGCCTGGCAGGGACCGTAAGCACATTTGAGTTTCAATCCATATGAACTTGAGAAACATGTTTGCCTTTATATATATATATATATATATATATATATATATATATATATATATATATATAAAATAGGAGAGGAGAGACTAATAGATAGATAGATAGATAGATAGATAGATAGATAGATAGATAGATAGATAGATAGATAGACGGTGCATATTTACCTTCTCATGCTCCTACAATCAGTCCACACCTTCCAGTTTTTTACCTGTCTCACTCCCTGACCTTCTCTGCCTCTCCTCCTTTGTCTCATCCCCTGCCTTTACTTTTGGAAATGGCACATTTGCATGTGTAACTCATTCACATATTATGATTATTAATAAATGTATGCAAATGCTATCATCATTATCCCCTCTGTGCACAGCTGTTCACAATGAGCTGCTTTAAAGATCAGCACATGATGCCGTTGAAATAGATCGACATTCCTTAATGCAAGATGGAAAACTGGGATCTTTAGATAATCTTTTGAGTGTTCTCTCTGTCTCTTCCTCTCTCTGTTCTTAAAGATGGCTTTGTGAATTCTTCAAGAGTCTATATTTAACAAAATGAAATCCTTATATAGTATCACAAATGACAGTTCTAAGATCACAGCTATACTGAAACACCTGCCACTTAAAGGATAGTGGAGAGGGAGAGAGAGAGAGTTCGAACTTTGTGAATACAAATATAAAGAAAGTTGGACAAATTATACAATTACTGTGTATCCACACTGACCCTTAAATGACCTGCTATAACTGGTTTGTGAAACATATGACCTAAACATACTCATTATGGAGTTTTGTTGCTGTTTTTTAATGACGTTTCTGTCTGTGATGGTGTGAATAAAACAAAACACTCAAAAACACACACACTTTGACAGGAATCAATAACAGTTAACACGTCCGTCTCACAGCATTTCCTGCATCACTGCTGAATCTACAGCTACACAACAAAAGAAATTAATTGACTCTGCAGTCTTGAATGTGATGAAATGCAATAATGCAAAAACTATAAACACTTATTTCAAGTGTTATGCCTTATGGATGCCATTTTCACCATACTTTTATTAGCAAGGATGCATTAAATTGATCAAAAGTGATTGTTTTTGTACTCAAATAAATACACCCTTGGTAAGCATAAGAGACTTCTTCATAAAAAAAAAAAAAAATTCTCACCAGCCCCAGATGTTTGAACGGTAGTGTAACTGTCAGATTCAGACAAACTAAGAAAGTTGTGAGAAATAAAGCCATACTGCAAGATATAAAGTCTCAATTATGAGATAAAAGTCACATTGTGAGATATTAAATCATAATTTGGACATACAAAGTTGCAGTTAGCAATTAGCAATTGTACTAAGTCACAATTACCTTTTTATTTATTTTTATTTTACTCTCAGACGGAAACACTTCCATAGTTGCCTTCAAAGGTTGCGCTGAAAACAATCTTACGGGTGACCAGTGTAGTCTGATTCACAAACAACTGACTCTAATGAGCGAATCTTGAAGTTGAAGTGATAGTTTAAATTCCTTCTGCCTTTAGTCAGGCTTCACAATCTGGATTATAATGCACTAGCCCTCCAATCAGGGGTGATTTGAGAGATTCATATGAATTGAGAGGGCATATGAATGATGGGTCATGGGATAACAAAAGGACACCAGTTGCATTCTGGAAAGGGATGATGGAGTTTAATTAACCCAAGAGGATGTCCGGAATCACTTTGATACTGATAAACACACACATGCACACAATGTATACACTCGCATAGAAACAACGTGACATTTACTCAGGCGCCGGAGCAAAATCCTTCATGATAGATTCTCGGTGCCCAAGTGATATGACCTAAATCCTTTTCAAATCTTCCCAGATGACTAGGTCTTACAACTGATTTCAAAATGAGATCAAACTGTTAATGGATGACATGACAAAGCAGAAATCGTCTTAAATTCTTAAAATGCATTCCGTTCAAAGAGTCTTATTACAAAGAGAAAAAGAGGGCTTACTGTGAGTTGTGTATTCCATAGGGATTTAATGGTACCCAGGCAAATCTAACAAAAGGTAAATATGATTCACAAACAAAGAAAATGCTTTTTAATACAAAAAGAGTGAGATAGGGTTAATCTGTAGTCATTATAAAGCAAACTTTATATAAAAAGAAGGATAATTGTGTAAGACAAAACTGAAGATTATAAAAGGTGACAGAATGAACAACAGGAGGTTAAGTCAGATTGGACAGTGTAAACAGCCAGGTGCCAACTCGCTGTCAGGGGGGCAATGACCCAACGACACCTTCACATTCAACACTAACTGCTGACCAATCAGAGTAGAGACTGACACCACGCTGAGTCAGTTACCATGGTCTCTTTTGACTCATCACTGCCAGAGGCAAAACACACACACACACACACACACACACACACATCTCTCTCTCTCTCTCTCTCTCTCTCTCTCTCTCTCTCTCTCTATCTATCTATCTATTTTACGGTGTTTAATTTCTGAAAATAAACATTTAAATCTATTTGGCAACAATGTCTGCTTGGTTGAAATGTTTGTCCCTCTGTAATAATGTCAATATATTTACAGTATGTTAAATTTCACAAATCAGCTGAAAAATTGGATATTTTTCAGCTGAATGGTGATATTCAAATGTCCAGTCAAGTGTCTAGATAATCCCAGAGTCCGTGTGGTTTTCTGGGAATGCAGCCATGACTGTCATGAGTAGAAACACACTAGAAATGTGTAAGGAACATGCTAGTTAGATTTTACTGCAGTGGGAAGAAATGAATACTTAAGCGCCAGAGATTAAGACAGAAACATTTATGAAAAGTTAGATATGTGTAAGGGAAAGAGGGAAGAACCACAACAAGACTATAGGACAGTTAAGCAAACAAGAGAAGAAAGAGAGAGTTCAGCTCTCCACATATCATCTTTCTGTAACCCCTCAGTTCCAACTCGCCCCGCTCTGTAGCAGGTCTCGAACCCGGGTCTCTGGCATGGGAGGCGGGCGTGCTAACAAGGAGGCTAAAGACTGCAGCCTCTAGTGTCACTTGCTTGTGTGCCTCTTGAGGCCAGGGGAGTGAGGAGTTGCACAGCTCCTATACTAGCTGGCCTATGTTACACTCACCCCCTAAACCTCACTCCCATCCGGGTTACGGCACCAATGCAACCCCTTAGGTCCTAATTAGGTCCTAGGTTTAATCATACAGCTCCTACTAGCTGGCCTCCATTACATTTCCATCACTATTCTACAAGAATAGTTCACCCAAAATTAAAAAGTTGGTCATCAATTACTCACCTTCATGCCATTCCAATTTGAATAACTTTCCTTTCTTTATGTTATAAGGAAAAAAAAAAAAATCATACAGGTTTGGAATGACATTAAGTTAAGTAATTGATGACCTAATTTTCATTTTTGGGTGAACTATCTCCCTTAACCTGAAATTCTCCAGACTCTCAACAGGTCCGCACTGAAATATGCTTGGCTAGATTCATTCATCCCCCTGCGCCCCCCCATCCTCCGAACATCACGCTCCAGAGCCCACTAATGACACAACGCAGCAATTCATTTCATTAAAGTGATTTCTCCTTTCTTCTCTGCCTAATTCATTCCTTCCACTTTTTACCGCACTTGATTAAAAGATAAAGGAAAGCTTATTAAATATTAATAAGTGTGGATTGCTTTTAGGTGCTCGGTGCAATAATAGATTTTTTTCCCCTTTGCTTCACACTGAGCGGATCCGGGTGCGTCCGGCCCAAGCGCCTCTTCATTATCAGTTGTTTAAAGCACAGCTTTCATTTCACACTATTTTTTTTTTAATGTGTTCTCCCTCCCTCTCTCTCATGCTCAGGCTAGTTTAAACCTGCCGCTCTAAAGACGTGCTAGTGAGGCTAGCTAATTAGCATCAGCGCCACTCAGCAGGTTCACATACTTTAAGTTCATCTTCAATTGACTTTTCCTGACACAAATCACAGCTTAGAGGGGGAAGAATTCTTTAGGTCAACTCTCACTCTAGAAGTGTAACAGCATTGTGATATATCATCGTAAAGTAATAGTTTCAGAAGGTAATATTATGGTGGTTTGATGAATACAATTTAGCGGCAGACTGATATTTAGGCCGAAAAATCTGACAGTATTTGACTATTCACCATGCCACTTAAAAAACTGCCTTTAAAAATCAGCACTGTCAGTGATATGAGGGTGCTGCTTGTACTACTATGGCAATTTTATATATGTTAGCCTTGAATTGCTCTAGCATAACTATAATTTTCCAGTGAAAAACACTGTAATTTTCCATAATATCCAATGCAACTGCAATGAAATATTTCAAGTGTAAACACTTAAACCAGTGACTGTTTTGTGTAGTAAGTGTGCCTCAAAGATGTTGTTCATATACAAAATAAGTCAAAATTTAAAGAAAAAAAGCAAGTAATAATCAATATAAATCAATATATACTTCCCAGCTGATTATTATGTTTCTAGCATTTTATATGTTTGGGAACAGTTCTTTTAAACCTAAGTGATGGAGTGTGTAGATTTTCTTTTCTTAAACAACCATGTAGGAAGACATGTATCATAGCCATATTCCAGGATGACAATGTCAAGATTCATGAGGCTCAAACTGTAAAAGAATGGTAGGAAGGGAGCATGAAGAATCATTTTCACACATGAATTTGCACCTCTGAGTCCAGACCTTAAAGGATTAGTCCACTTTTAAATAAACCTTTCCTGATAATTTACTCATCCCCATGTCATCCAAGATGTCCATGTCTTTCTTTCTTCAGTCGAAAAGAAATTAAAGTTTTTGATGAAAACATTCCAGGATTTTTCTCCTTATAGTAGACTTCAATGGGCACCAAACAGTTGAAGGTCATAATTAGTTTCACTGCAGCTTCAAATTGTTTAACACGATCCCAGATGAGAAATAAGGGTCTTATCTAGTAAAACCGTCGCTCATTTTCTGAAAAAAATTGAAAATTATATAAGTTTTAACATTAAATGCTCATCTTGAACTAGCTCTCTTCTTCTTCTCCTCTATTAGAATTCCAGCAGTATAGATGCTGCTAAGCGTAATACTGCCCTCCACAGGCCAAAGTTTGAACTAATTGTTATATACTATTGAACTAGCATATTGCATATATAAAACTTTGGCCTGTGGAGGGCAGTAATAAAAGTTTAAAAAACTTTAATTTCTTTTCGACTGAAGAAAGAAAGACATGGACATCTTGGATGACATGGGGGTGAGTAAATTATCAGGAAAAGTTTATTTAAAAGTGGACTAATCCTTTAAATTCATTGAAAGTCTTTGGGATGTGCTGGAGAAGACTTTACAGAGTGCTCACCTCTTGCATTGTCAATACAAGATCGTGATCAAAAATTGCTGCACCTCTTGATGGAAAGAAATGTTTTTAATCTTGGCTTTATCATCCTGGAATATGGCCATGATGTGTCTTTCTACATGGTTGTTTAAGAAATGAAAAGTTACACACTCCATTAATTAGGGTTACAAGTGCAAATAGCATCCCTTGTTGGCAAACGCTGTTTACACTAGCTCCGCCCACCAATGTCTGGTTGGGCCACTCAAGTTTTAAAAAGACACATGGAATTCAACGTCTTCAATGGCGCAGCAGTAGCAAGTAAGCATTGACCTAAGTTTTAACGCGATTGACGCGGGTTCGAATCCACCTTTTGCCAAGCTATGAAAATAAAAATGAAAATAATGTTCTAAAAGTGGAAATAAACTGTGAACGAGTGTTTAATCAGTGTTAATTGGGTAGGGTTAGGGGAAGGTGTAGGGAGGATTTTTGTTCTCCCAATAAGGCAGCATCCATTTGATAATTTTAATAAATATAATCATTTACACTCTATGATATTATTGTATCCAGTTAATGTACAAAAATACTGAGATGCAAATAGTACATGCCAATATAAAGTATAGATAGCATCTAATTACAATTTACTCCTATTGCAAAGAACTGATACTTTTACGTGGTGTAAATAGAATCTATCACTATTTCACCTAGTGTAAATAGCATATCGCTAAGAAATGCTGCTATTGTCACTTAGTGTAAATAGAATATATTGCTTTTATCACTTAGTGGGGGGTTGGCAGTGTGTGTTTGTATATATCATCACCATGGTTTTCTTCATATCATATCATGCTTTTTTATGTCATCTTAACATCAAAACAACATCTGATGTGGGAATTCTAAATACAGCCAATAGCAATCCAACTAAACACAACAGACAGAAGCACATGCCGGAACCACCTTTGTTTCCACAGTGACAGCTGCACAGTCTTATGGGATCTCTTACTGTGAGTTCCAGCTGCTATTTCCTGATCAGGTAAAGCCCTGGAGTCACTCTCACCCCCTGGGATACCTCACTTCTCCTCTTTCGACTACATACTCGATCTCCAGAAACTCTTCTAACAGTCACCTTCCTGAACAACCTGTCGATTCGGCACCAATCAGGTAGCCTCAGCATCAACCTGGAAATGAAAAGTCATCCCATATCACCCACACAGCATGCACTTCCTCCCACACAAACACACATCCACCAGATCCTGATGCGCAATTGCTCGAGGAGAACTGCATTAAGAGAGCGAGACAGCGGGATAGACGTGCTCTGGAGTTCACGCGTGATTATAGCCTGATAAAAAGACACATGATGAGAGAGAGAGAGAGAGAGAGAATCGGTTTGCATAAGATCTGGGTGGCAAAGGGTGAAACTCATGTCCAAATTCATCAGAGGGAAAAATGACTTCCTCCCCCTCACCTCATTCTCGCTTAGTGGAGATGAACAGCTAAAGCCGTTCGTGTCTGTTTGCCTTGCTTTATACCTTGGCGTGTTGAGTGTATGATTGCCACTCTGAGAACCTGAGTGCTTGTGCCGTTTTATCTGAGAAAGGATATATGCACCCAAATTGTCGGTTAGCAGGTGGTTTGTTTTCTTAAACAACACTGGCAGACATAAAACACTGCCAAATAACCGGAAATAAATGCTTCGGTCAGTTTACTCAAGAGCCGATGGCAGATAAATTACACGCTATGAGAGACACTCGGCTCGCCTGCTGACACAAGCAGAATTAGGGCCTTCTAAGGTGAGACGAGACCAAAATAGACGCATTATGCTCTCTGCTGTGGAATCCACATGGATGTCCAAATCCAACAATGGGCCTCCAGCATACTGGAGCTCCTAACTCAGGAGTGATGGAGGAGCTATTTGTGACTCCAGAATCACAGTGGACCAGAAAAGGATAATGTGTTCGAGTCTGTGTAATAATGGCCTTCTTCATAACTCTGCATTTTCATAGGGATGTGATCAGAAGTAGTGAAGTAGAAAACTACACACATGCAACTTTTCTGTTTCATTATATATAGTGTTCTGTTATGAATTAAGATTTTTAAAAAAAGAAAGCCAAAAATGTATTCGAAATAAGTCATAAAAATTATTTTTCACAAAAAAATATTGAATTAAATTACATTGAAAAAATTTGTATAATACAAATTATAAAAATAAATAATTTTTAAAGGTGATGTGAGTAAAATCAAGTTTTTTGCAAATAATATTTATAATTTTTATGATATAATATTAATATTTATTTGGAAATATAGAATTTAATATTATTTATACATTTATTTTAATGATAACATAAAAGAAATCAGCAGCTTGAAAAATACACACTCCACCTTTAATACAATTACATATTCTAAAAAAAAAAAAAAAAAAAAAAAAAAAAAAAAATAATAATAATAATAATAATAATAATATATATATATATATATATATATATATATATATATATATATATATATATATATATATAATTAAAATAAAATAAAAAATAAAATACAAATAAAAAAGGTTTTGCACCCCTGGTTTAAATTGCACAGAAACCTCAACTGCATGCATGCAACGACTTTATAATTCAGTGTCCTTCATTGCTGCATAGTTCCACAAAGTCTTAGACAGATAGATAAAGACAGAATAAAAGTCAAATAAATAATTGATAAAGCTATGATTTTCACCCTTGCGAGAGACCATTCTTGAACAGAAAGAACCAGACCTGTACTGCAGGGTCAGAAGAGCAAAGGTAAAGGATTTGAGAATCTGACCAGGGCCTCTGAGAGCTGAGCAGCCTGCGGCCAAATCACACACACATACACAAATAAAAGCCAATCATTATAAATACAGGAAACCAATGCTGTACTGCAAATCTTGGGGGCCCTATACAAAACCTAAGATGGGAACCTGTATAAAGTATCAGGGCTGTATAACACGGAATGTATCCGAAACACCCCCAATACCAATAATAATTCAATAATTCAATAATTCACCAATAATAGTTCCCTCAAGTCCACTAATATAGTTCACTTGAGGGAGTGAATGAAAACGAGTGAGTAAATTCAGATAGAGATGAGCCGGAAGGGCTGCTGCTTTTGCATAGTTTGTGCTTGCTGTTTTAATAATTATTTGAAACTGGCAGCTCCGGTAGTAATGAAAAGAATTATCTTGAACTCTGTCATGGAAATTATGTATAACCTTAATTAAACAATTTAATAAGCAATTAAAAAGGAATTTATACCTGTATGAAATTATGCTGTAGCCACATTGGACCAGTGGTTTGGAAAATGGATGGATGGATGATTCAGCTGCAGGCGCCATCTACTGATCAGATGCAGAAATTAATTTGGCATGCGACTCTCACAGTGCATTGTGGGTATTATCTAGCCGTTGAGTGTACATCGGTTGTACACTCGTTATTGCGGTGAATTGTGGGATTGATAATATCCACTATGGTTTCAGACACCGCTACAAATGGCTGTCCCCTCAAATAGGGGTATTTAAGGTTATAGGCGGTGATTTAAGACACAGCCATAGAATTTGGCAAATTTTGGATGAATAAATCAAAAGTGAGACCATTTTTGATAATAAATAAAAGCACAGAATCCACAAAAATTCAAACTTTAATTTCTGCAAAAACTAAACTTCTTATAAGGCCCTGTTAAATATTATGAATTGATGATTCTTTTTGATTATTAAGTTTTAATTAAAGCATTACATACATAAAGCCAAAGTCCCTTTAAGACAAATCATTTCACTCGGCGGCCATCTTTGAAATGCCTCTCAGGCATGCAAGTGCAGCTCCTATCTCTTTGAATGAGGAAACATCAAATTCTCCAAAACTGTTCGCCAAGCTTTCGATTGAATTTCATATTTGAAATCACCAATGAAATCTGACAACAACTGTCTCATAAATTTGTTTCTAAATGCGCGAATCATCACAAAAACGGTATTTTTCAGGCTGGATCAAGCTAATGCGCATGTGCAATCCTAAGTGCGTGTCTCTTGCGTCTCATTTCGGGGGCATGCGTTTGACTGTTTCTATAGGAACAGGAGCTTCTAACGGCCGCTGCAGTGACATGACGATTTTACCAATCAGCGATTGGCTCTTATTTAGAAGGCGGGACTTATTCCACCATATTGCGCGTTGCACTTTCTCCCATTCAAAACAATACGAGTGACGCGTCTTGTGTTATTCTATAGTCTTTAATAAAGCACAACAAAATCGAAATAAAACAGATTTCATTGGGCCCCTATTAATGGAGAAGTATGCTTTTAGATTCAGAGAGTTACAATATCTGGTATCCAACAAACTAAAGCAGCCAAACCTTGACCTCTCTGCGCTCACGCATTTGTCTGCTCGCACAGCAGCAGCTCTGCCCTTCGACAGTAAAAGAGCTGCAATGAATCAGATTCATAGCCATTGTTAATCTTGAAATATCTTCAACTGCAGCATTGATTTTGGTACATTAACGAGAACAAGTCCATGCTCACAATATCGGATCTGATACTGATACCAGCATGGTATAATTCAATGCCGATTCTAATCAACGATCCAAAAGGTTCTCCCAAATAATGGCACTACAAAAGCTGCTTCTATTTCGTATTGTGTCAAAGAGAAAGTTCCTGCTTGTTAGAGTGTTGAGACCATGACAAATGTGTGTGCTCTGTGTGTGTGTGTGTGTGAGAGAGACTAACAGCTCAACCATACCATCAGCGTGACATGATGACAGTGGTTGTTTGCCTGTAATAGGGCTGGTGGGCGGCACAGCTCTCCACATCTTTCCCGCTGTTCTAAGGACATACTGACACTCCATGCACATTCACCACTACAACTACCAACCCACACACACATGCACAGCTTGTCTAAACCATCTACCATCTTATCTTCCACAAACAACACCCTTCTGGCTATTATCGCAAGAGTTGCGTTAAAATTCTGCTGAAAATTAGAGATAAAGAGCACCAACCAGAAGAACATGAGCCTTAATTGGGTATGAGAGGACATTTTGTTCTTGATTTTAATGCTGTATAACAAACAAAGTATACACTTGCCTGGGTGAATATCAGTCTCTAAAAAAAGACTGTATAATATATATTACTTATCCTAATGTCTTTTCAAACCTGTATGACTGAATTTCTTGCATGACACACAATATCCTAGTCAATGTTTTCACTATAATGAATGTGAATTGGGACTGGGGCTATCAAGCTTGAAAAAGAACATAAAAGCATAATAAAAGTGACCTGTACAGTAGGGGTGTGACGTGACGAGACGAGACTTGAGATTGAGTTCACGAGACGAGACAAGATTTTTACACACTATTTTTACGAAATCCTCAACGGCGAAATACATGACTAGAAAAAATATTCTGCAGGTGTATTTGAAATGTTTTAACTAATCATCTTGTAATGAATGTCATTTCAGTTCTACTTACTGAGTATGAATTATCATATGCAGTGAAAGACAACAATACTCAAGTACTGTAAAAGGTTTTGCCACTAACTCAACTGACTGACTTCTCTTCTGTATGATTTCAGTCTTTTCTTTTTACTGTACATTTCATAACAATGAGCAATATATGTGCTACAGTATTAATCTTTGTTTATGTTAGTTAATAAAAATAGTCATTCATTGTTAGTTCATGATAGTTCACAGTGCATTAGCAAATGAAAGGCTATGGTAACACTTTACAATAAGTGCAACCAGAATCGCACTCTCTCAAATAAGACCAAATTTTTCTTTGATACAGAGCTAAGAGATAGTTACAACTACAATGCCCTGCCTAAAATAGCTTTCATATTGAGAGATATTTGCATTCATCAGGGAGCCGCTTTCAAAATGCGGGGTATTGAAATCGCGTTTGAATGCGCCCTCGCGTTTACTTTCACTTTCAGCGATCGCGCGTAACTCTGTAAATCGGCGCCCGTTATCCAACTGAATTAAATGTTTTTTTATTTAAATACAAAGAAACACAACAGGAGAGGCGTAATGTAAACGTAGCGGTGGCATATTCTTTCCTAATCATCCTAACACTCTGTCATGGCAATATCACGAGACTACTTTTCAACAATTCCTATGGATCTCTTTTACGATACATTCATGGTGCTTTTGAATCATTTTTGTAGCTTGACAACCCTATTCATTTTTATTATATTGAAAAGAGTGTCCAGAAGCGTCTTCAAACACTCCACTTTTGTGTTAAGCCATACTGTCAGACTAAAAGCACCCACTTGCCTGGCTC
>NC_063063.1:26300837-26423337 GCF_018812025.1 Megalobrama amblycephala
TGTCTGAAGGTACAGACCCTCCAGTGAATATAGGCAACATACATGAGTTGATTTATATACACACATAGTGTATTTGTTACATTTTCTGAAGGAAATGAGAGCAATGCTTTCAAGGTAGTTGATGGTGAGTGTTGTTTAGCTTGTTGCTTTTTCTTTTTAGGGTTAGAGAGTTCAACAAACTTGATTTTTGTAGACAATAAAAGTTCTTGTTTTTCTGCTCTTATACATTTGAATGGAAATGAATGAAATCTAAAGTCTAGTCTCACTTTTACAATATGAGGTGATCTCTACCATTATATTATTATAGTGAGGACCTTGAATCACAGTGACTTTCCTAAGTACATCATGTGTTTCTGCACTATGTTTAAACTCCACAACAGAAGGTCAAAACATTAGAAAAGTTGACTGAAAATTTAAAAAATAAAATGAGATTACTGACCTTTTCGGATTCGTTGATTAGGGGACGTCCATCTGTGCAGAGAACACTGTGTTCTTTAGACTGATGTGAGCTGGACATACTACATTGAAAAAAAAAAAAAAAGTGAATGTACTCTATACATTCTATCAACTACCTTGAAAGCATTGCTCTCATTTACTTCAGAAACTGTATATATATATATATATGTGTGTGTGTGTGTGTGTGTGTGTGTACATATATATAACAACAAAGTGACAACAACTTTAAATGTTTATAATAGTATATTAGAGTTGCACGATTCTAGAACATATAAATCATGATTTATTTATTTTTTTAATAGACATCATGATTCTCTTACAATTCTGAATAGACAACTAAACAAAATAATGTAATTTTGTTATTAAATTTATAATTTTAATTTAATTAATAAATAATTAATTTATTTTGTTCTGACAAAATGTTAATTGCTGCAGTCTATTTAAAAAATGTTTAATTAATTTGAATGTTTTTCTCAATTGTTTTGAATGAATAATTCAATGACTTATTCATAAAGACTTCACTTGTTTCATTACTGGATGAATCAGCATTTATGAAAGAATCGCTTGAATGATTCAATGACACATTTAACAGTCACTTGTCACTACCTACTGGTGTAACAATCTAAACTAATTGATACAATCTTTATTTGAAGCGTCATGTTACTTTTAAAAGTTGATTTTCTCTATTTTGATCACTACTGCAGACATCAGTGTTTATATCTGAACTATAAACTTTTATCCCAGTACTTCTGTGATAATTGAAATGACTGTAAGACAGAAATAATGATACTGTGTTTGAAAAGACTGTTTTTGAAATACCTAAACATACCTAGTTTCATACCTAAACATGACAACTGCTCTCTCTGGCTCAGCGGCAGCGCCAACAAAGATTTAAATGTTTTCAGGACTCCATTGACATCTATTCAAAAGTTTATTAATTTAAAAGTAAATAAATGTTTTGTGTATGCATATATATTGCTGCTATTTCATTATAATGTAGATGTTTTGCTGCTGGTTTTTCATTTTATTTTGAGGCTTTTTCTGATTTTCATCATAATCAGTTATATTAATTTATAGCTCAGCATAGTCACTACACTGTAAAAAAAATCCCGTTGTTTCTACGGAAAAATACCGGCAGCTGTGGTTACCAGAACAATACTGTAAAAATGACATCAAACCGTAAACATACTTACAGAGTTACATGTGAATTTTACATTTTAAATATGTATATTTAACATTGGATTTCAGTACACTGTAAAAAAAATCCCAGTAAAATTTACGGTAAAATAACATATTTCAGTAACTGATATAATGTTAATTTACCAACCTAATGAAGTACTATCTGTTTTGTATCTTTATAATACACTGACAGTCACCAAACCCAGTGGTGATAAGAGTCACATGATGAATCAAAGTTCATCACAAGCAGCTTTTCCACAAGCAGCTTTTCCACAAGCTTTTCCACAAGAGGAGGACAATACTAATATATAGAAGGAGCACACAGTGTCATTCACACACACACTAAACACCATCATGGTAACATGCATGAAATTTTAAAAATGCAATAAACATTAATTTAACAACATTAGATGTAACATAAAACCCTAATGTACATAACTGATTAGAAAAAAATGAGAAAAACTAAGAAGAAACAGAGTTATTTCAACAAAAATATATCAAATGTGAAGTGTCACGCAGGGAATTGTGGGAATGTCAATTTACGGTTTTTCACAGTAAATTTTACAATGAATTGTTATTTTTCACTTTCAAAAACTGTGAATTTAACGGTATTTTACCGTAAAATTACATTAAATGTACCGTTAGATCTATTACAGTTATTCACCGTATATAGTACGGAAACTTTCTGTAAACCAATTAACAGTTCCCTTTCAGTCGGTCACGTTCGACGTACGTCAGTAGTGACCGACGAATTGGGATATCGCTTAGAGAGCCCTATCAGCTTAGTGTGAACTAAAACAAGCCAATGGAATTGGCGTGCGATATTTGCATAATGCGCACCGCCCCCGACAGGTGTATATAAATAGGAAGCGGATGCAATCGCACTCTGTCTTTCGCTTCGGAGCCATACACTGGTGTCCTGCTTCAGACTTCAGTAAAACTGAAACTAAAAACTGCCTCAGAAGAGGATTAAACAGCGAGCTGTTCGTGTTGGTAGTGAAGGCACTCCAGCGAGGTCGCGAGCTTCCGAGGAGCCGAGCTATAAGCTCTCAACTGCTGTTGTAACAGCAACACTCTAAAAGTGTGTGTGCGTGTTGCGATTTGGGCCGGTTCCTCGGTGTGTTCAGGGAGTGGTGTACCTGAGCACATGTGTGCTTCAGCACAAGTGAGCTGATCTTTCCCCTTCTAAAAGAGCTTTACAGACGAACCCTGACAGTATGTCATTTCGTCTGTGCGTTACTGGGTGCGGTCGTTCCCTGGTCCCTGCTGATGGGCACAATCGCTGCATCTCGTGTTTGGGCGTTCAGCACGCTGAAGCAGCTTTTGTGGATGGTTCATGTTCCCATTGCGGGAATATGACTATCGCGGTGCTGAGGTCTAGACTCTCCTTCCTGAGGTCTCAGGAAGCGGGGGTCCCCTCTCCTATGCCCCGTTCGACCGTTTTTTCCGGCCCGGGCCGGAATGACGGTTCGGCGGTGTATGGGAAGGGTGACCTGAGGATTACGGTCAGGGCTTCCCCGCCGAGCGGAAACGCTCCGCGGGCCCCTGCCGCCTCATCAGCACCGCAACCCGTCGTGCCGCCGTTGGTTTCCGCTGGGCCCTCTACGGACTGTCCAGCCGTTACCTTTGGTGCGCCTGCGGCGGACCGGATGTCGATCTCTGCATCGGAAGGTGAGCCAGGGTCCTCGGGGGAGGAAGATCCGGACGCGCTGCCGCCCTCCGGGACGAGCGAGTCGGATCCCGAGTTGACGGCTGTGCTTTCCCGGGCCGCCTTGTGTGTCGGGCTCGAGTGGAACCCTCTACCCTGTCCCGGCCCATCTCGGCTGGATGATTGGTACTTGGGGGGGGGGTCGCGCTGGTCATGTTCAGCGTCCCGCCCCAATGCCATTCTTCCCGGAAGTGCACGATGAGGTGACCAGGTCTTGGCAAACACCGTATAGTGCTCGTGCAAGGCCCGGTCCCTCGTCCGCCTTCACCTCCCTGGACGGCGGGGAAGCCAGGGGGTATGCGAGGATCCCGCCAGTCGAGCGGTCCGTTGCGATGCAGCTGTGTCCAACGGCCACTGGGCCGCGTCTCCCGTCCCGGGCCTGTAAGTTCTCAGCCGGTCTGACTGAGAAGGCTTACAGCGCCTGTGGGCAGGCTGCCTCAGCCCTGCACGCGATGGCCCTTTTGCAGGTTTACCAGGCAAAAGCGCTGTCGGAGATGCCCCAGGAAGGGCCTGACCAACAACTGCTTGGGGAGCTGCGCGCTGCCACCGACCTTGCCCTCCGGGCGACGAAGGTGACAGCACGCGCTGTTGGTCATGCGATGTCTACCCTGGTAGTCCAGCAACGCCATCTCTGGCTGACTTGGCGGACATGCGGGAAACCGATGTAACGTCTGGACCAATCAGCCACACAATTATTCATTGTATTTAATGAATTAAATGAATAATGAATAATAACCTCACTCTCACTATCAAAGTTCTCTGAGCTCATCCCCCTAAAACTGTAACCAGCATCCCAATGTTGCTAGCACACAGGCCAACCTAGGTGTCCTGTTACAGTTATATGGTACTTTTATGATCCAGAAGAATTCTGGAGAGACTAGTGACTCATTCTTCCTGAGAAGGACAAATAAACTCTCTTAATCCTATGTATTCTCTATATAACCACTTGGGAAATGTATAAACATGTATCCAATTTTCCCATCTCATGACTTTCCTTTTATAGGCTTTATTCTATGTATTAATTCTCTCTTTTGAACTATTTTGGTATTAATGTTCCATAGTTGCAAATGTATAGTTAACTGAGATCACATTGGCAGCATGTTTGGTATCTACGGACTCCAACTTTAATTTCCTATTTGGTAATTTATGTTACATGTTACTAACTCTGTGACATGTTAGAATTATAGGAAGCTAGAAGGTTATTCTCTCATTCATCCAATCCAGTGTCTTATGCTAATATCTTGCTACAGAACAAAGACTCGTAAAACTTCCCTCTGAAAGGGGAACTCCTTATTGGCTCAGACACCTCAAGAGGGTGTGGCATCTTCACCCCTTATATTCACTGATCACAAGGAACCCCCTCTCTTCCTGCTCGTCCTCCTCTTCTTTTACTGACAAATGCTGACGTCAAGATGATGCTGTAAGAAGCTAGAAGCTTCTAAGGAACCCCAAGCTTGTGCCAGGCCTCGGCCTAGACCTTCCATTCACCAAAGATCCTCTGAATCCAACTGGTTCTCTTTCATCTAGACAATATCAGCAAAGATTCAACGGAAACCTCCACAAATTGCATCAGGACAGTTTTAATTCAACTTGGAGAGACATGCAAGTATCAAACTTAGTCTCATTATCGGATACATTGAGTATCCTTACCCCTTTTAAAGATGGGCCTGTTAAAACTACACTGATGGTTTGCTCAAGGCTGTTGATCTGCTGAAATGTCCAACAATGCTGTAACCTCTTGCTTCCTGTACTCTGCTTTAGCTCTCTCTCTCTCTCTCTCTCTCTCTCTCTGTGCGCATGCGCGAGTGTGGTTGGAGCGAGTGGATGTGAGAACGAGTGTGCAGGTGTGTTTTCAAACTTTTCTATCCCTTTTCTTTACTAAAGTTAGATAATATAGTCTAGTTTGAGAAAAGTTTTTGTTGTCTTTTTGTTCGGCGCGCCGGTTTTCCGTTTGATCGGAAACATGGCGGTTGCCGGTTCGGAGGTTTTTGAGTCACTCACGCGGCGTCATGGAGTAAAAGTGGCGTCTGCTGTGAGTATAGAGGAGTGCTGTCTAGCGGCAGGTGAAGTAGTGGGTTTTGATTCATTGTTATCGGCTTCTAGAATGAACAATGCTATAGTAATGTTTTTGAGCACTGTGGAAAAGGCAAATGAGTTAGTGGAACGTGGTTTAGTGATAAATGATGCGTTTACTGCTGTGTTGCCGCTTTCAATGCCGTCTAAGAGAGTGACTTTGTCAAATGTGCCACCTTTTGTGAAGGATGAGTTTTTAGTAAATATGCTGTCTCGCTATGGAAAATTGGTTTCTCCAATAAAAAAAATTGCACTTGGAAATGTTTCTCCACTTTTGAAACATATCGTTTCCTTCAGGAGATATGTATATATGGTACTAAGGGATAACGCTGAGCTCGACGTTTCATTTAATTTTCGGATGGATGATTTTGATTATTTGATCTATGCAACCACTGATAAAATGAGATGTTTTGGATGTGGTAAAGCAGGGCATTTGGTGCGTACATGCCCAGATAAAAATGAAAATGATGAAGTGGTTAGACCACATACATCTGCAGAAACAGTGGTGGAAGCAGAGGTTCCTACGGTCAGTTTGAATACTTCAAAGGTGGCTGAAGGCGAGCAAGTTGTGGTTGTGGATGCTGATAGGAGTGTATCTGAGACTGTAGAATCTAGACCTTCTGGGTCTGAAGAAACAATGGAAGACATGGTCGTACTGCTGCAAGGTGGAATGCAGAATAGTAGGCCTACTTCTGAATGTGAAATGAAATCTTCTGAAATGGTTCCTGATGTAAATGTCACAGAAGCAGTGGATTCACAGTCTTTTAAAGTACCTTTAAAAAGAAAGATGAAAAGTGATGGTAGTTTGAAGATGGTGAAAAAAGTAGGTACGAATGAGTTGTCCAATGGAGAGGAAGATGAAAGTGATGAAGATTCATCTGATTCCAGTAGTGCTTTTTCTCAGTCCGAATTTCATATTCGAGGTTATGATGCACAAAACATCAAACAATTTCTGAGAATTACAAAAAATAAGAGGAATGTTAATGTTGAAAATTACTTCCCGAATACTCAGTTATTTGTGGAAAGATCGCGGAGTTTAATGAGTGAGGGGTGTTTTACTGATAGAGAAGTGTACCGATTGAAGAAAATTGTGAGAAGAGTTAGTGTGGAAACAAGTAACAATGATGGTGTCTAAGATGTTAAAACCCATGGTCCCTGCTGCAGTGCTTATGTGGAGCTTATGTTTATGGTTTATTTTATTAAACATGAGCAGCATTAACATTGCATCCCTGAATGTGAATGGTGCAAGGGATTGTAAAAAAAGAGCAGAGATTTATGAGTTACTTAAACAAAAACATTTTGACGTTGTGTTACTTCAAGAGACGCATAGTGACGTTCAAAACGCAGCTAATTGGGCAATGGAATGGGATGGGCTCTCTTTTTTGAGTCATAATAACTCACTGAGTGCTGGGGTTGCTGTTTTGTTCTCAAAAAAATTTACCCCTGTTTCTTACGAAGTGGATGAGATAATAAAAGGAAGAATTTTAAAAATTAGAGTGGTTGTTGAAAATCAAGTTTTTGTGTTTATATGTGTATATGCTCCTACTGCAACTGCAGACAGAATTGTTTTTTTGGATTCTTTATGTGTGGCTTTACAAAAGTGTATTAATGATGAAATCTTAATTATTGGTGGTGATTTTAACTGTACAGAACAAAATATTGATAGAAATCATCTTGAACCCCACATGTTGTCACGGAAAAGGCTCATACAACTTATTAAAACTCATGAGCTTAATGATATATGGAGGATTTTTAATGGAAATTGTAGACAATATACATGGACCCATATTCGTGATAAGACTGTGTCTATGGCAAGATTAGATAGATTATATTGTTTTAGTCATCAGAGTAATATTTTTAGAAGCTGTTGTATTACTCCAGTCTCTTTTTCTGACCATTGTATGGTTCAATGTTCATTGTTTTTAAGTTCTGTAAAATCAAAAAGTGCATACTGGCACTTTAATAATGCTCTTTTGAGTGATAAAGAATTTAAAGACATTTTTGTTTTTTTTTGGAAAGACTTTAGAGAATCAAAGTCACAGTTTACTTCTTTACAACAGTGGTGGGACTATGGAAAATCCCAAATTAAGCAGTTAAGCCAACAGTATACAAAAAATGTCACTGCAAATATAGATAGGTCGATGAAAATTTTAGAGATGGAAATTGTAAAATTGGAAGAACAGCTAGAATCTACTGGAGATTGGACTTTTATTAAGTGTATCTCTGAGAAAAAATCTAAATTGAATGATTTGCTGGAGATGAAAGCAAAAGGTGCCTTGGTTAGGTCACGTTTTCAAAATGTTGACCAAATGGATGTACCATCTAAATTCTTTTTTGGCCTGGAGAAGAAAAATGGTCAAAAAAGATTTTTTCATTCATTGCGATCTGAGTCTGGGAAGATGTTAACTGATGTTAACGAAATTCGTAAAAGAATTGCCAATTTTTATAAAGAGTTGTATAAATGTGAGCTCAAAATAGAGCAAAACACAAGTTTTTCGTTTTTAGAAAATTTACCTCAGGTTTCCTCAGAGTCTCATGGGGATCTTGGTGGTGAGATGCATCTTGAAGAATTGACAAGAGCACTTCAGAATATGGAGAATGGAAAGGCCCCAGGCATAGATGGTCTTCCAGTAGAATTTTTTAAGGTTTTCTGGACTGTACTGGGGGAAGATTTACTTGAGGTTTTAAATGATAGTTTTAGAAATGGCCATTTACCTTTAAGCTGCCGTAGAGCTGTTCTTACCCTTTTACCAAAAAAAGGAGATCTCACAGAAATCAAATGTTGGAGACCAGTGTCAGTGTTGTGTAGCGACTATAAGATACTTTCTAAAGCCCTTGCTAACAGACTTGAGAAGGTTTTAGAACAGGTGATTCATTCAGATCAAACATATTGTATCCCTGAGAGGTCTATTTTTGATAATATATCTTTTATTCGTGATATTTTTGACCTTTCTAAAATGAAAGAGTTTGATGTTGGCCTAATCTCTTTAGATCAGGAGAAGGCCTTTGATAGGGTTGAACATCAATATCTGTTAAAAACTCTAGAAGCCTTTGGTTTTAAAAAAAACTTTGTGGAAAAAATTAAGATTTTATATAATGATATTGAAAGTATTATTAAGGTTAACGGTGGCTTATGTGCTCCTTTTAAAGTGGAAAGAGGTGTAAGACAAGGTTGTCCTTTGTCTGGTATGTTGTACTCTATTGCAATAGAACCTCTTTTATGCAAGGTTAGAGAAAACATCAAAGGTTTATGTTTACCTTTTTCTGGTAAAACTGTTTCTCTGTCAGCTTATGCTGACGATGTAGTAGTCTTAATTAGTGATCAAAAGGACATTGATACACTGGTAAATATGATAAATGATTTTAAGGAAATATCTTCATCCAAGATAAATTGGACCAAAAGTGAAGCAATTTTGGTCGGCCATTGGTTAAGGGGTATACCAAAGCTCCCAAATGGCTTAACCTGGTCTAAGAGAGGTTTTAAATATCTGGGTGTTTTTTTAGGTGATGACTCTGTTGTAAACAAAAACTGGGATGATGTTCTGGAAAAAATAAAAGGAAGGCTAAATAAGTGGAAGTGGTTGGTTCCAAAAATGTCGTACAGGGGACGTACTTTAATTATTAACAATCTTGTGGCTTCCTCTTTGTGGCATCGTTTAGCGTGTGTGGATCCTCCTTTGTATTTACTTTCTGCTATTCAGAAAGTTTTAGTAGATTTCTTTTGGGAGAAGTTACATTGGGTATCCCAAAGTGTGTTATTTTTATCTAAGGATGAAGGAGGACAGGGCCTTATAAATGTGCAAAGCAGAGTTGCAGCTTTTCGTATGCGTTTTATTCACAGACTTTTATATGGATTACCTAATTCAAATTGGAAAGTTGTTGCTTGTGAGATCTTGAAGAGCTTGGGAGGCTTAGGTCTTGATAAGTCTCTTTTTTTAATGGATCCCCTGAAAATTGATACATCAGATGCACCAATTTTTTATCAGAACATTTTTAAAGTCTGGAATCTGTTTGATGTTACAAATGGACAAGATTCAAGATCACTTTTTTGGTTACTTCAAGAACCACTGATCCATGGAACCCGTTTTGAAAAAGTGGTGGACAGTTCTCATTTTCCTGCAAATACTGGACTTTTAATTAAAGCAGGTTGTACGACTTTGGGACATCTGGTAAATATTGCAGGACCGGATTTTGAGAATATTGAGGGGACAGCAACAAAGTTGGGGTTTAAGTCTTTGAGGTTGGTTCGTCAACTTTTAATGAAATGGAAGTCAGCTCTTAAAGAAGAAGAGTTGAGAAGCATTGTAGACTTTTGTCAAGGTCTATTAAAACCAAATGAAGAAGACCTTTTCCATTTGTTAATTTTGTCACCTAAAATGGTTGAGTGTGAAGGTCTTTTTTTGGAAAAGAAAGATATATGTTTTTGTGCTGACTCTTTAAATGTAAAAGATGTGTATAAAAATTGTGTGAAAGTTTTCAATAGAAAAGTTTTACATGATAGGAGTGATACACCATGGCGTACTGTCCTTGGTTTAAGTAGGGCTGATAGACCACAATGGAGAGCACTATATAAGCCACCGTTACCAAAGAGAGCGGGTGACATACAGTGGAGAATCTTACATGGGGTTATAGCTGTTAATGCTTTTGTTAATGTTTTGAACCCTGAGACTAGACCTGATTGTCCTTTTTGCTCTCAAAGAGAAACAATTTTTCATGCTTTTATGTATTGTGAAAGATTGAAACCATTATTTATTGTTCTGGAGTCTTTTTTTAAGTCTTTTAATGAAGTGTTTTCTATGCAAATGTTTATTTGTGGTTTTAAATATGTAAGGAGAAAGGCTTCTGAGTGTCAATTGTTTAATTTTGTTTTGGGACAATCAAAAATGGCAATTTATGTGAGCAGGAAGAATAAGATTGAAAATATTTCTGGACAAGATGTACTAATGGTTTTTTCCAATGTAATTAAATCTAGGGTAATTACAGATTTTAATTTTTTCAAGGCAATGAATGATTTGCCATCATTTGAAATGAAATGGTGTTGTAGGGAAGTATTGTGTTCTGTTTGTGAAGGGACATTAAGTTTTGGTATGTTTTTGCTGTAAAGGAGAATCTTAACAATATTGTTTATAAATGATAGTATAAAGAATTTTTTGTATGTGTAAATGTGTATGGTTTTTTGTAGAATGGTGTAATGTAATTACTTCACTGTAATAAAAAGGTATTTTTAAATTCAATTCTCTCTCTCTCTCTCTCTCTCTCTCTCTCTGGTAAACTGTATGCATGTATGTGTGTGAATGTTAGAGTAGTTTAAGTGTTTAGTCTAGTTAATCTTGTTCATGTCACACGTAAGGTTGTCCGTGTTTTGCGCTCATATACGGGAGTCCCTATTCATGTCGGTCCTGACTACAGGCTTTTAGAAGAATAAGATTGTTATTTCCCATAACCTGGAAATGAACATTTCTTAGAATTAATAAACAATTAACACTGTGTGTTCATTGAACAACAGGTTAATTGATTGTAATATTAATTTTATTACATTAAGTTAATTTTATTAACTGATTAAAATATTAATAATTAATTATAACTAGTTATGATTAATTATTCATATTTATTTTGAGCTAATTTGCTGCACCGACAAGCAGCGGTTCCTGAATTCCCCCGTGTCCCCGGTCGGCCTCTTCAGCGACGCGGTGGAGAGCTTCGCCCAACAGTTCTCCGCCGCACAGAAGCAGGCTGAGGCTATCAAACACGTCATGCCACGGCGGTCCGCTGCTGCCTCCACCCACCCGCCCGTGGCTCAGCCTCAGCCCGCCCGTCGCCGAGGGCGCCCGCCTGCGTCGTCCTCCGCCCCTGCTGGTTCGGCAAAGCAGCAGCCTACACCAGCCAAGCAGCAGGGTGCCGGTCGCGGACGTGGTGCCCAGCCCGTCTCAGCCAAGCCAGGTGGCAAACGCAAAAGGAAGTCACGGCCCTGAGACGGGCAACCTGGAGGGGAAGGATCTTGCTCTTCGGGAGAGTTTTCCACCTTCTCTCCCACCCCCGGAGGAGGGCCGGGGGGAATTTGTGATGTCTGTCCATCTACCGCCGCTGGCTCCCCGGAGTCCAGCGGTACCCACTTTATCACAAAAAGAGCAGTTTCCTCAAACTCCAGGTCACAACAGGGTGCGCCTGCCAGTGTGCCAGGCCCCGCCTCGCCACTTGCAGCCCCCTCCCATTTCGCCAGCAGGTGGCAGTGTGATGGTGCAGCCCGCGCCCCGTGCGCCGTCTCCCATACGCACTGCTGCCTCCCAGAGTTCGACCACACTCCGGGCCGCTCCCATGCCGTCCGAGTTGGGTCCCACTCTACCTTGTTGCCCCACCCCTGGTGCGTCTGTGGTGCCTTTGGTCCCGCTGGCTCGGAGTCTGGAGGCGTGGATCACGCTTCCCAGCCCGTCCCGCTGGCTCATTCGCACTATCAGACTCGGCTATGCGATTCAGTTCGCCCGGCGTCCCCCGGTCTTCAGGGGTGTCCACTTCACTTAGGTGTCGTTGGACAGTGCACCTGTTCTCCGGGCGGAGATTGCTGTCCTCCTGGCGAAGGATGCAATCGAGCCGGTCCCTCCAGCTGATATGAAGTCGGGGTTTTACAGCCCCTACTTCATTGTACAGAAAAAGGGCGGTGGGCTACGGCCAATCCTGGATCTGCGCATCCTGAACCGGTATCTCCACAAGATGCCGTTCAAGATGCTCACGCAGAAGCGCATTTTCGAATGCGTCCGTCCTCGGGATTGGTTTGCAGCAATCGACCTGAAGGACGCGTACTTTCATGTCTCGATTCTGCCTCGACACAGACCCTTCCTACGGTTTGCGTTCGAGGGTCAGGCATATCAGTACAAAGTCCTACCCTTCGGGCTGGCCCTGTCCCCCCGCGTCTTTACGAAGGTTGCGGAGGCGGCCATTGTTCCCCTCAAGGAACAGGGCGTTCGTATCCTCAACTATCTCGACGACTGGCTGATCTTGGCCAGCTCGCGAGAGCAGTTGTGCGAACACAGGGACATGGTTTTAGCTCACCTCAGCCGGTTGGGTCTTCGGGTCAACTGGGACAAGAGCAAACTCGCCCCCGGGCAGAGGATCTCTTATCTCGGTCTCGAGCTAGACTCGGTCGCACGGACTGCGCGTCTCACCGAGGCGCGCGTCCAGTCGGTGTTGAACTGCCTGAGCTCGCTCAACCGCAGGACAGCGGCTCCACTGAAAGATTTTCAGAGGCTCCTGGGGCATATGGCATCTGTAGCCGCGGTCACGCCGCTCGGATTGCTCCATATGAGACCGCTTCAACACTGGCTCCGCGGCCGGGTCCCGAGATGGGCGTGGCAGCGCGGCACGCTCCGTGTCCCCGTGACACCGAGCTGCCGTCGCACCCTTGTCCGGTGGTCGGACCCTTCGTTCCTGCGGGCCGGAGTACCCCTGGAACAAGTGTCCAGGCATGCTGTGGTCTCCACAGATGCCTCTGCCACGAGATGGGTGGCCACGTACAACGGGCATGCAGTGTCGGGTCTTTGGACGGGGCCTCAGCTGCATTGGCATATCAATTGCCTGGAGTTGCTAGCAGTACGTCTTGCACTGGGCCGCTTCAAGGAGCTGCTGTCAGACAAGCACGTACTGGTCCGCTCGGACAGCACTGCGGCCGTTGCGTACATCAACCATCAAGGTGGTTTACGCTCCCGTCGCATGTCGCAACTCGCCCGCCATCTCTTGTTGTGGAGTCAGAAGCATCTGAGGTCCCTTCGGGCCACTCATGTCCCAGGTGTGCTCAACCGTGCAGCCGACGAGCTGTCACGGCAGCCTCCACTTGCGGGCGAGTGGCGGCTCCACCCCCAGGCGGTTCAGCTGATTTGGCAGCGTTTCGGCGAGGCTCAGGTAGACCTGTTTGCCTCCCCGGAAACTGCCCACTGCCAGTGGTTCTATTCCCTGACCGGCGGCACGCTCGGCACGGATGCCCTGGCACACAGCTGGCCCCCGGGTCTACGCAAATATGCGTTTCCCCCAGTGAGCCTTCTCGCACAACTCCTGTGCAAGGTCAGGGAGGACGGGGAGCAGGTTCTGTTAGTGGCTCCGTACTGGCCCACTCGGACCTGGTTCTCAGACCTCATTCTCCTCGCGACAGCCCCTCCCTGGCCGATTCCTCTGAGGAAGGACCTCCTGACTCAGAGACGGGGCACCCTGTGGCACCCGCGTCCCGATCTGTGGAACCTCCACGTGTGGTCCCTGGACGGGATGCGGAGGTTCTGAGTGATCTCCCGCAAGCGGTCGTAGACACCATCACTTCCGCTAGAGCTCCTTCCACTAGGAGTCTCTACGCGCTGAAGTGGAACCTGTTCGTCGAATGGTGCGCCTATCGCCGAGAGGACCCCCGATCATGCTCGGTCAGATCTGTGCTTTCCTTCCTGCAAGAAGGGTTGGAGCGAAGGCTGTCTCCCTCCACCCTGAAGGTGTATGTTGCCGCTATCGCTGCACATCACCACGCAGTTGAGGGTAAGTCCCTGGGGAAACACGATCTGATCGTCAGGTTCCTGAGGGGGGCAAGGAGACTGAATCCTCCTCGCCCTTCCTCCGTACCCTCTTGGGATCTGACCCTGGTTCTCACAGCTCTCCGGGGTCATCCCTTTGAGCCTTTGCGATCAGTCGACCTGAAGGTTATGTCCCTAAAAACTGTCCTTCTGGTTGCATTGGCTTCCCTGAAGAGGGTAGGGGACCTGCATGCGTTTTCGGTCGATGAAGCGTGCCTAGAATTCGGGCCCGGTGATTCTCACGTCATCCTGAGACCCCGGCCTGGATACGTGCCCAAGGTTCCTACCACTCCCTTCAGAGATCAGGTAGTGAACCTGCAAGCGCTGCCCTCGGAGGAGGCAGACCCAGCCCTAGCTTTGCTCTGTCCCGTCCGCGCTCTGCGTGTGTACGTGGACAGAACGCGAAGCTTCAGGACCTCAGATCAGCTCTTTGTCTGTTACGGAGGCCAGCAGAAGGGAAAGGCTGTCTCCAAGCAGAGGATGGCCCACTGGATAGTGGATGCCATCGCCTTGGCGTATGAATCCCAGGGCGTGCCTTGCCCGCTCGGGTTGAGAGCCCACTCCACCAGAGGGGTGGCCTCTTCCTGGGCGCTGGCTCATGGCGCCTCGCTGACAGATATCTGTAGAGCTGCGGGCTGGGCGACACCCAACACGTTCGCTAGGTTTTATAGCCTACGTGTAGAGCCGGTATCTTCACGTGTACTCGCATCCACTAGCGGTAGACGTGCTGTACCCACTCTAAGTGTCCTTGCAATGCCATTCCCGCCACTGGCCGGATACGTGCATACTTTTACTCCAGTCGTGTTCCCCGCTTGGCGAACCCTGTCGAGTTCCTCCGCCTCCCCCTTCGGCTCGGACATTGCGGAGTGTCTGATGCCAGGCCTACATCCGTCGCTGACGCTGTCTGTTGGCTGGGGCCCATATGTCGTGACCCCTCTACGTGAGCGGTCCCATATGTGTAATTGTCCACGGGTCTAAACTCCCTACGGCGAGCCCGTGTCTTTCCCTTAGCAGAGCCAGCTCTGCTGTCACCTGTCAGATGAGTCTCCCCCTACCCAGGTGGAGCCATCCCAGGGACCCCATATGCGTACTGCCCCCCGGGCCAGTCCATATGTGTGTTCTCCACGTAAACTCCTCCCCCATTGGGTAGGTAGTGGCCTCCGCAGCGTCCCTTACGGGTTCGCTTCCCCAGCGTAGTCTAGTTTACTTAGTGGGTATTCGGTAAGACAGCAGTAAACTCTCTCGGCGTAAGCTCGCCCCTTCACCGTTCCAGCTGGTGCTATGGGTAGCCAAGCTTGCGCTGGGCACTGGAAGGGGTTTCGTAACTGTGGCGCTTTAGTTGGGATCCCAATTCGTCGGTCACTACTGACGTACGTCGAACGTGACCGACTGAAAGGGAACGTCTCGGTTACGTATGTAACCCTTGTTCCCTGAAGGAGGGAACGGAGACGTACGTCCCGTCGCCACAGTTTCTGTACCCTCGCTGTAGTGCGGACACCAGTTGTCTCCTCAGCGAAAAACAGTGCGATTGCATCCGCTTCCTATTTATATACACCTGTCGGGGGCGGTGCGCATTATGCAAATATCGCACGCCAATTCCATTGGCTTGTTTTAGTTCACACGAAGCTGATAGGGCTCTCTAAGCGATATCCCAATTCGTCGGTCACTACTGACGTACGTCTCCGTTCCCTCCTTCAGGGAACGAGGGTTACATACGTAACCGAGACGTTTTTCACCGCAGCATTTTTACAGTCTTTTACTGTTAAAATCACGGTCATTTTTTAGTGAAGGGTAGTCACATGGTTATTACAGCACAGGTGATTGACTCATTGCAGATAAAATGTAAGAGTACAATCTTCAGTCATATGATTCATTCATTCGTGTTCTGGTGTGGTAACTCAGTGACCAGATCTTGTTTTGTCATCTGTCTGTCAGTCTGCTTCAGCTTCCTCTGCAGCAGCGACACAATAGAATATCACCAAACATGGTACATAGTGTCAAAGTCCATATCATCTGGCAGATATAGTCCATAGTGTCAGATGCATGACATATATCTGTGATTTCTGACTAGTATGGTGACGTCCAAGACATGAAATGGGCATAAAACTTGAATTAAGAATCTAGCCATTTCTATGGATTCTCTAGTTCTCCCTCAGAGATCCACTGTGGCAAAACTGCAACACATGTTTACAGCAATTAAACTGACTGTAAATCAAATTTAGCAAACTTCCAAGTATCTTTTGACCTCTAATATAGTATTTTAAGAAAAAATGTATGAAGATAATATTGTTTAGAGTGAATTCAGGTTGATTGGGACACTTTTTGCCTTTAAGATGACTGGGGAAAAGTGTCCCAATCAACCTGAATACATTGAATGTTGCAATAATGCAGTGGTGGGTCTTTGTGAACAACAGTTTTAATGGTATTCACATAACATCCCGTTCGATAAATCATAGATAAATATTACCTTTTTTTTTTTTTTTTTTTGATGTAGCCTGATGAAACTTTAGTTTAGAGAGCTGTTCTGAGATGAACAAGCTGAATATTCAGCCTTGTAGCTCACTGGGAGGTGTTTATAAATGTCAGAATAACTTCACTGCAGGTTTTTATTGTGGAAAACATTTACCAGTATTAATGCTTAGGCCTCTCAGGGTTAAATATGTTGAGAAGCTATACACGCACTATTCAGAACTTTCTTCATTTATAGGTGCGTTCAAATATTCATCATGCTGTGTCGCAATTTAAAGTTGTCACTTATCACTCTGTTTGACTGAACACATGTACATAACAGATAAGCAGTACTACAACACAGCCAACAATATGCTACAGTTGAGCCTCTGGCACGTCTGAATAAAGTGTTATGTTTATGTGTGCTTACACAGCTGGAACATGATTTCAATATACACATTGCATTTTAAAAATAAGGGATGTCACAGTTTAAAGGTGCAATACACCAGTGTTATATATTTTGTTCACTTGAGTACTTACAATATCCCAAATGTTTCCAACTATTTGTAAATTGTGAGAAAATTGCAATTTTAAACCATGGCTCCGGGACGTGTGAGGAGTTGCCTGTCAATTGCGTCATACCCGCGTTACCCTCGGTCTGCCTCGGTTTCCGGTTTTATTTTGTAGAAACCATGGAAACACCAAAGACGCTTTAATATATTACACATTTTAATAGACAAGGGAACAACTGTTTTGATATATTTATAGACAGAAAACTAAGTGTTGTTATATAGCTCAACACGTTTAGTTTTATTGTTTAAATCTAATTTTCTTGATTTTTTGCGAGTACCATATGCTTTACCATGCCTCAGAGAAAAACACTATTTTGTCAAGTAGCTAACATAGCATAATCAGAAGCAGCTTTATTTTTAGTAACAGTAATACAGAATTTTCTCCATCATACAATACGTTTTAAAATTAATTGCATGCCATTTTTCAACACAAACCATCCAGCATTTAATACGATATTCTAAAATCGATCTAGCTAGTGTGTCTCAAACAAGTGTCTCACAGCAGCCGCCAAGCGAACGCACAGAGTAACGTTATAACATCATTTTCAACACACTCAAATGTATCTAATATGATAAACAGAGCTGTGTTACCTCATACTCATGACCAGAAACGCGGAAGCAGCGCTGGCGACTGTGGCATAAGTTCCGCTGCTCGCGGCGTGTTGTGCAATCGCTCCAGCGGCCTTGTTCAGCTCCCACAACACTCAGTCTTGCTTTGCTTCATACTACAGTAACATTAATAATCGTATCCATGAACATGATTTCTTCCCGAATCCTATCCCTATTCTTTTGCACCATCTGTTGAGGTGGAGACCACATATCCCAAGATTCCGCGCTCAAACTTGACGTCATCAAGCTACGCCTTTGTTTTGAATAGACCTCTAGCTGACAGAATTCTTACATACTGCACCTTTAATGAGTTCGTTTGCCCATATAATCTTTAGGGTATTAGGTTAGCTAATTTGGCTTGCTGTCCACTGAGGAGGGGCTCGATGAAGCATCTTCAACTCGAGCTCTGATACACCCCCCCCAGTGAATAAATATAGGATGTGATTACATAGGGCAAGGTACCTGAGATGAAGGTGGAGTTTGGGGAGGTGGAGGGATGCTGGAACAACTGAGACTGACGAGAGGTAAGCAGCTGCTTATATACTCTGGCTATTGATTGGAAGATTAGATGGGCTCGCTCCTCCCTAAATTACGTTTAGGAACTTCACTTAAGTACCATATTTGATAGAGATATAAAATATAAATATAAGATATAAAATCACTTAAATCTTTAATAAAACTGTTTCTTTTATTTTTCATACTGTGTATTATAATTCTGTGATGTCTAAATTTACTTTAGACTTACAATTTAAAATGATTGACTTTAGTTTTTAGTGGTTTGTTTTTAATTAATTTAGAGGTGTGTTCTATTTTGAAGGGTCAGCTCTGTGCAGTTGGTAAATATTATATATAATATTTACCATATATATATATATATAAAAAATTTATATATATATATATATATATATATATATAAATTTTTTTTTATTTTATTTTTTGAAAATCCATTTTAATCACATAACTGTGTTTTAAACTTAAAACATGACCCCTAGTTTCTGTCTGCTTTTTGCTTTTTGCTGCTCATTAGCTAGTTTAGCCAGGAGCCAGGTACCAAAAAACAGATTGACCACATTAAATTTGTATGACAAGCTGGTTTGTTGCTTTCAAGATGGTTCAAGATGGTCTAATGACCATTGTGGACTAGCTAATAACCAGCTTGGATAATCCAGCATGTTCCAAAACACAGCTAGTATCTTAGACTGTATTTTATAGCAGGTTAAATGAGGTTGGAGTTGTTTATTGGAACTGGCCAGTCATTTATTTAGTAAGTTTGGGGGGCTTGCAGTTTTGCAATGTCTAGACGTTCTGTATATTTCCAAAAAACCTTCCATTTAGGTGAAGAAACTTTTGAAAAAAACAAGACAATATGTTCCATTGCAATCTTAGAGAGTTTAGTGCATTTTATGTGGAAATGAAACAGACTCAGGTCAGCTTTTATCAAATTGTAAAATGGCTTTGACACTTTGGACCCAAGAGTTTGACCTTTTCATAGAGGAAGCGCTCTTCACCGATCTGGCTATTGGGCGGTCCGTGGGTGAGGGTCATTAGTCATTAGTCCATGAGAGGTGGTCGATATGGCTTTCTGACTTCCTCTATGAAAGGTGGTGAAGCTGTGCGTATTGGATGAAATGTTGGCATAGTGATTCCAGATGTGATCCTTCAAAACATGAAAGTTCTATCCATCACTGCATGCTTTCAGCCTTACCTAAGATTCAGCACGGGCTGGGAAACCGAAATAAGGTTTCGTGAAGGATAAAACGGTATTATCTATATTCACTAACCACCTGACCCTTGTGTATGAGCCATTACTCATTTCCTCCCTCTCCTTCCTGTTCTCCAAGCACAAATGAAGGCTCTTTGTGGAGCAGAACACTTTACTAAAGTGCTGCAGCAGTATTATTGGAACAGACTCTTTTATTCCCACCCTTTCAGTCTCATTATTCCTCAAACTAACAGAACACCCACCACTTCCACTCTCCTCTCGTCTTCCTTCCTGTTCTTTGCACCAGCCGTTCTCCAGGGACGTGGGGGACTTTGAAGGTGTCTCCTGGGATAAGCTTGATTTGGAGGGGACGGGACTGGGATTATCACACTTTGATCAGTGTTTCCTCTTTCTCCTGTTCCTGCAAATACACACGCACACTCCTTCACACTGGTTTAGACACTTTACAGTGAATGTTCTCAGAAGGGGCAGTGAATTGCTGAACGGATGTTTTTTAATGGTTCTTGAGACTTTTCAGAAGACTTGGAGATTTAAGAAAAAATTGTTGGCATGCAGTTTGACTATAACTATACAGTATATAATTGTAGACTCCTGTTCAAAAGTTTGGGGTCAGTAAGATTTTTAGTTTTAGTAATTTATACAGACAATAATAAAACAAAAACAGTCATAATTTGAAATATTATTACAATTTTAAACCTTTAACAATTTGTATTTTAATATATTTTAAAATGTAATTTTATTTGTGGTGGTAAAGCTGAATTCCATCAGTCTTAAGTATCACACGATCCTTCAGAAATCATTCTAATGTGCTTTGATTTGGAGCTTATGAAACATTTCTTACTATTAAAAAAGTTGTGCTGCTTAACATTTTTGTGTAAACTGATTTTTTTTTTACGTTCTTCCAGGATTCAATTAGAAAGATCAAAAGAACAGCATTAATTTGAATTGAAATCTTTCGTAAGATTAGAAATGTCTGTCACGTTTGATAAATTTACTGAATTTGTAATCTTACTGACCCCAAAGGTTTGAACTATATGTATTACGTTTTTCTATAAAATATACATAAATTCTATTTTATATATCTACATTTTTATTTCATATATTTTATTATTTTTATCAATTTATTACTATTCTGTTATATATTTAAATAACTTTTAGCTGTTATATCAAATCCAGATGAAAATGCTAAACATCAGCTCCTAGGCAAGCACAATTTTGGCAGTAAAAAGGGTAGAGTAGGTTTAATCAAAATCTCATGTCTCTCTCCAATAATCACATTTTAGTAGACCTCAATTGTGTTTTCTTTGCTTTGGACAATCCATAGAGGAGACACACCCCTTACCGTGTGGTAATTTCCTCACATTAGTGAACTAATATTTAGTCCAAACACCCGGTGGAGCAGTAATCAAGAGCTTCCTCTTTCTCTTTTTCTCTTTACTCATTCTCTCTCTGTTCTTCGAGAACTGCTCTGAATGTCAGTGAAGTGATTATATGTAAATGCATGCTAACAGGTCGCTTTTTTTACTCTTTCTCCTTCGTGCTCCCACCCTTTACTTAGTGTCTCTTTTCTCTGCCACAGTGTCAGAGTCGGCATGGGCAATACAGAGGTGACATTTCAGGCAGACAGATTATGCCCCACTCCAATTAATTTCTCCTCCCTTCCCACCGTTAAATACACAATCAGGCAAAGGCAAAATGTCAGCAAAACAAACGAGCAACTGCCACATGACTGACAATTACCGCAAAGCGGCTCAGAAATGCCAATATGTTGAAAGCGCCACCGCCTCCTGAGATGAATGAAGGGGCAAACATGCTTGTTTGGGGCTGTGAAGCGTGTGTGTGTGTGTGTGTCTCTGTGTGTGTGGTTTTGCCAAGTTCAAGCAATTACACAACACTGATCTTTTAGGATGTGTTGTGTAGAGCATCTTTGCTAGAGGGGAAAAGCTAATAGCATCTTATTTTTTGTTTCCTCAAACATCACATGCACTTGAACATCTCTATTTCCTCCTGTCATTCTTACTTCACAGATAACTCAACTGACTTCCTAGGATCATTCTTCAGTTATGCTGGAGAACTTGATCATCATATTTTGCACAAACTTGTGAAGTTCATGCAGCTTATTCACTGTTGGAATTAAAGCAAAAGCAGGTCATATTAAATGCTAAAAATACACTCTAAAAAATGCTGGGTTAAAAACAACCCTGGACAAAATGGACAAACCCAGCAATTGGGTTGTTTTAACCCAGCGCTAGGGTTAAATGTTTGCCCAACCTGCTGGGTAGTTTTATTTAACTCAACTATTGTTTAAAAATTACTGTATTGCTTAATTAAAATGAACCCAAAGTATGTTGGAAATGAACATTTATTAATGTTCAATGAATAATTATTAAACAATAAACATTTATTAAATTGCTTATTAATAAATTTATATTAATAAACTATTAAACTATTACATTTATATTAATAAAATATTAAAGCTTATTAATAAACATTCACCTTTTGTCTATTATTGTTGCCTCTAATTGCATCTGGTTTTTAATTTCCCAACTATTTTGGGTTCATTTTAAGATAGCCATATAGCAATTTTTAAACAATAGTTGGTTTAAATAAAACTACCCAGCAGGTTGGGCAAACATTTAACCCAACCACTGGGTTAAAACAACCCAATCGCTGGGTTTGTCCATTTTCAACCCAACTTGGGTTGTTTTTAACCCAGCATTTTTTAGAGTGTAGCGCTATGTAACGTTAAAGCTGCTGTCCGGGATTTTTGGCCCTCTAGCGGTTAATAAACAGAACTGCACGCGTCTTGCGGAGGAACATTCTAGCCGGATCTACTTTTCTCCGTGTATGTCTATGGCGAGTCACGCAGTTACTGTGATACTCTGCGGCGAGTCCTACCAGTCCGGTCTGAAATAGTCCAAATACAAACACTTATTATAAGTGTACCATTTTCCAAAAACACGGTTTGAAAAATGGATTCATGTTGTATATTCTCATTATATAATTTTTGTAAATCTTTAACACAAAAAAAGTTGCGGACTGCAGCTTTAAACCAAGTGAAACAGTGCTGCGTTAGGCCTGACTCACAATTTTAATTCGTCAAATAAACTGACATGTATGAGTAGTATTTCAGCACTTGCAGGTAGTTCGGTAACGTTAGAATGAAATGTCCTCATTCCTTTATATCCCCCGGGACTCGCGTGTGGCACTGTCTCTCATTAGCAATCGCGCCCACGATTCTTGGCCACGCCCTGCTTCATACCATAGTCATGTTAAAAAACATGAATGCGTTCACTCACCCATAAACATTATTTCCCCATAAACATTATTAGATCCGTCGGCATGACAACAAGTTCCATAATTCAACGCTCATTCACTGCGACATCAATCTACGCCTTTGTTTGTCTACTCCAAAAAACAGATTGACCACATTAAAATTGTTGGACAAGCTGGTTTGTTGCTGGTTCAAGATGGTCTAATGACCATTGTGGACTAGCTAATAACCAGCTTGGATAATCCAGCATGGTCCTGGCCAGTTATTTATTTAGTAAGTTTGGGGGCCTTGCAGTCTAGACATTCTGTATATTTCCAGAAAACCTTCCATTTAGGTGAGGAAACTTTTGACAAAAACAAGACAAAATGTTCCATTGCAATCTTAGAGAGTTTAGTGCCTTTTATGTGGAAATGAAACAGACTCAGGTCAGCTTTTATCAAATTGTAAAATGGCTTTGACACTTTGGACACAAGAGTTTGACCTTTTCATAGAGGAAGCGCTCTTCACCGATCTGGCTATTGGGCGGTCCGTGGGTGAGGTAAAAATTGTTATAGTTTCGAGTCAAAAAGTCAAAAAACACCTCAAGGGAGCGTAAAATTTTTTGCGAATTAAGGGATTTTTATTCGAAATTTGGCATATCCATCACTCATTTCTAATGCGATATTTTAAAATGCGTATAATAACAGGGTGATGGAAACATAGCTAATGACACAAACATCTTATGAAATGATCCTGAACACATGTAGTGTAATAGACAGCAACAAAAACTCGGTCACCATGATTTTGCCAAGTAAGACATGTTCTTGGATCAACATATTTTGTTTATCCTGGAACAACATTTCTGCTCAAAAATATTGTCCTAATCCTATTTCTACCCCTAAACCTAACCCTACCCATATGTTATCCCTAAAACCAGAGGGAAATGATTGATTAATAACACTGATGTAGAAGCACCTAACGCCGGTTGTAAGCCTAAACTTGACATAAACTGCTAACCTGTCCATCAAATCTGATTGGTTGATTGGAATGTTTTTTTTTTTTTTTCAAAATCAACAAAGATGTTGATCCAGGAACATGTAGTACTTGGTGGAAATCACATTCACCCAAAAACTCACTGCTGATAACTTTTAAAAGCTACATTTTTACATTTATTTGCATTTTTGTTGATATCTTGAACAAACATGGACAATGCAACATTTTTAGTTGCTGTCACAATCTGCACTGCACCGTAACCTGGCAACAAGTGGCACAAAATGATCTCATCACTGTGCAAATACTTGATGCAGGATGATAATTAGAATTTGAAAAGAGAATTTGAATTTGAAATGAGAATTAGAATTAATATCTAAAGGCCAGCTATGCCCTACAACACTATGAAAATTATTGTAATAGTTAGCTTTCACAACTTCCCTGGATTGAACTTTAATTCAAAATATACTTCACATTACAAGTTGAGTAAACATTAAATATCATGGCAGAACACTTTTTTGTTGTTGTTTGTTTTTTAAAGTTGAAAAAAAAAAAAAATTAACATGTTTTTAAACATTCACTGTCCTCTCCTTCTCTCTCTCTGAAGGGTCATATTTTGAGGTTGTCTTCTATTTTGAATGGTCATATAAATTGATGTTACATACATATATAACTGATACTTTTATAAAGTTTTGTCATAATTTCCAAGTTTTAAGTACACAGAGTAATTAAAAGTTTTTGCCACCTAAGTTTAGTTTTCTCTGTATTTTACCAAAACACCAGTTTTCCTTCTTGTTTGAAGGCTTCGGATCTGACAGATGCCTGCTCTGCTTGGAGGTGTTTTGAAAGGTGATGGTGTCGCCAGAGATGGAGAGATGAACATCTGCAGTGGAGCTCCCTCCCTGTGTGGAGGTAAAACAGAACAAACCCACGATCAACACAACCACAGTTTCAAGCTGTTTCTCTTGGAAAACAATTCAACCGGAACAGCAGAACAGCATCTCTTTCTGCCAGGCCATCTGTTGCACCCTTAAAGCCTACAGCGTGCCCTTAAATGAGAAACACACAGAGGGAGAGATGGAGAAATATCTCCCAGAACGAGTTTAAACATAGGGGACGGTACTACCAAATGACTTGAGGGAGGAGTAGGGGAAACAGAACTAGAGTGAGGATGTAGGAACAGGGAGAGAAAGATAGAGGGTTTTTTTTTTTTTTTTTTTTTTTTATACCAACTTTTGTTTTTTCACTCAGCAGTTTCTTTATTTTGGCATGATATATTACATATTTATTTTGCTTACAAAAGGAAAATAGGAATGGTGCATATCACTCCTATCACCAAGTGCTGTCTGTTCATGCTGCTTGCAGTTTTCCAAACTTAGTGTGTCGCTGAGGTGGTCAAGGTGGTTGTATACTGGTCCATTTAGAATATATTTTTATCTGCATTTATTCAAAAAGAGGTTTTAGACAATATCAGCATAAATCTTCATTTCTCATTTTAAATGCATTAAAGTGGCGAGCAGTTATCCTTGATGACCAGCTATAATTTACTTTTTATTATGGCTATATAATAATGTCAATCTATACTCATCACAGTCAGATGTTACGTCTGAGTGCTGATTACTAAGATTTTTGGGTCAGTAGCACACCTTTAAAGCTTGATTGATTGATTGATTTATTGATTGATTGACCAATCAGAACACAGTTTAGAGATGCTTTATGGATGTTTACAATAATATTATAAATTATGCTTTTATTAATAAATCATAATATTATAAATATAAAATATATCACATAATAAAATATATTTTTTTGTTTTTATTTCGTTATTTTTATTTAATAAAAACACTAAATAAGATAATAAAATAATAATTTATGCTAATATTGTCCAAAACTCCACTTTAGCTAAGGCATTTCCAAACTTTTGAGGGCGCTGTATCTGGGTATTAGATGTACATATGTGTATATGAGATACTGTGTATATGTCAAAGTAATAGTTCATACACATATTCAGTCTTTCATCATTTTGACACTTATTACTCTGGCGTTTTCTTCGCCAGGGTTTCACCTTTCAGAGCCGGCCTGCATTAACATCTGTTTTCAGCTCTGATAACAGCGTCGGCCTTTACAAAGCCCAGAAATATCAAGTCACTCAAAACACATTGTTTATGACTGACGAGGCTCAAGGCTATGGCATGAAAGGTTATAAATAATTATTTCCCGAGTCAGATAATAAATCAAAGACTGAGGCATCTTGGAAACACATTGGGTTTTCCTCACTCTCAACTCTTATTTGTATACTGTATCCTGTGTTGTAGAGAAGCATCTACTGAAGACTCTCTCACTCTCTCTCTGTCTGCTTGGCTTTTTCCATTCTCTAACTAAGGGCTTTTACCTTTGCAGGTGACAAAGACAAGGTGCGTGGGAAATCTTTTTGTGGCTTGTGAGAGATACTAATGGGAAAAGAAGAGAGACAGTGACTGTATGTAGGATATACTGAGAGATGAACACTCATGCAAAGAGTAAGTGTAAAGGAAAGCTGCATGTCCAGGGCCTTCATCCAGGTCTCTCTCTCTCTCTCTCTCTCTCTCTCTCTCTCTCTATATATATATATATATATATATATATATATATATATATATACACAGTTGCATGAAAAAGATGGTGAACCCCTTGCAGAATCTGTGAAAATGAGAATTATTTTAATAAAATAAGAGGGATAATAAAAAATGCATGTTATTTTTTGTTTAGTACTGTCCTGAGTAAGATATTTTACATAAAAGATGTTTGCATTTAGTTCAAAAGACAAAACAATAGCTGAATTTTAGGGATGTCCAGATCCGATCACGTGGTTTCAGACTCGATCGGAATCGGACGTTACCTCCCGATCAGGACTCGGATATATATGTATTAGGGGTGAACGGTTCTCGGTAAAAAATCGAACCGCACGGTTCTCCACTTACGGTTCGGTACGCACTTGCACCGCAGTCCATCTCGAATGACGACGCATCTATTGGTTAATATGGTTTGTTTAAAATAGCAACGTGGGAAACAGACAGACAGAGTTCAGATAATGTATGTTTCAGTCGATGGATGCGTAAAACTTTACAACAACGATAATCAGAAAGCGTGGACAAAACAGTTACTCTTTGTAACAGTTACTCTTTGTTTACGCCGTCATCGCCGTTGATAGCGCGAGCGCAGGTGAGACCTGAACAGCACACGTTGCTATCTGTGTTTAAACTAACTCATTTAAGCCTTGCTGATTTACACCTTCAAGAACAAGACGCGAAAGAGAACTCGCGCACTGTGAGAAGATTTGTGTGCGCTCATCCGAAGCGCGCACACGCTTATTTCAGTCAGCGCGCAAATACTGAGTTCTCTTTCAAGTCGTGCGCTTCAGCAGACAAATTCATACAAAAATTATGTCAACATGCCCGTCTTGGCGAGTATCCTAGCAAACATAGCTGGTTATGTCTTAAGTGAACGTATATTAGTCGAGAAAGACAGCGCATGTGTAACAGTATATGTACTGGATCGTGCATGTCTTCTAGGGAAAAAAAAAACTATTCCTGCTGCCTGTTTTTAATGTTAAATCAAACAACAAATAACATAGAAATCACTCACTGCTCTTGACTGAATAGTTTTTGTAACTTCAATAATGATTAATCTTTATTTATTTTATACAGTAAAGATAATATGCAGTGTTATTTTATATTTGATTACTTTATCCATTTTCTGTACGTGAAAACTACAGTTAGATACCTGAAAAACCTGAAAAGCACTGTTCCTGGATCCTGGATCTGTTTTTTCGCTCTTCTTTATTCTTTTTTATGTATTATAGAAGTATCGGATCGGGACTCGGTATCGGTAGATACTCAAAATCAAATGACTCGGACTCGGACTCGAGGGCAAAAAAACGTGATCGGGACATCCCTACTGAATTTATTAAAATAACCCCATTCAAAAGTATGTGAACCATTGATTCTCAATACTGTGTGTGGTTACCTGATGATCCACGACTGTTTTTTTGTTTTGTGATGGTTGTTCATGAGTCTCTTGTTTGTCCTGAGCAGTTAAACTGAGCTCTGTTCTTCAGAAAAATTCCTCCAGCTCCTGCAGATTCATCAGTTTTCAAGCATTTTTGCATATTTGAACCCTTTCCAGCAGTGGCTGTAGTGATTTTGGGATCTGTGTTTTCACACTGAGGACAACTGAGGGACTCAAACTCAACTATTAAAAAAGGTTCAAACATTCACTGATGCTCCAGAAGGAAACACGATGCATTAAGAGTCAGGGTGTGAAAACTTTTGAACAGGATGAAGATGTCACAATTTTTCTTATTTTGTTTAAATATCATTGTTTTTCATTTAGTACTGCCCTTCGGAAGCAACAGAAGATACTTGCATGTTTCCCATCAGTGAATGTTTGAACCTTTTTTAATAGTTGAGTTTGAGTCCCTCAGTTGTCCTCAGTGTGAAAAGATGAATCTCAAAATCCTACAGTCACTGCTGGAAAGGGTTCAAATATGCAAAAATGCTTGAAAACTGATGAATCTGCAGAAGCTGGAGGATTTTTCTGAAGAACAGAGCTCAGTTTAACTGCTCAGGACAAACAAGGGACTCATGAACAACCATCACAAAACATAAAAACAGTCGTAGATCATCAGGTAACCACACACAGTATTGAGAATCAATGGTTCACATACTTTTGAATGGGGTTATTTTAATAAATTCAGCTATTGTTTTGTCTTGTGAACTAAATGCAAACATCTTTTATGTAAAATATCTTACTCAGGACAGTACTAAAACAAAAAATAACATGCATTTTTTATTATCCCTCTTATTTTATTAAAATAATTCTCATTTTCACAGATTCTACAAGGGGTTCACATACTTTTTCAGGCCACTGTATATATATATACTGTATATGGCAATTGTACAATTATACAATATAATTGCAACACTGCATGTTCAGATTTGATTCTTGAAGCGAGACCAGTTGAGAACCACTGTTCCTCTGTTATTTCCTCCTTGATGTCTGAATTAGAGATGGACATTTGGGAAGAGTCATAAACAGTCTGACACAGCTGTCTGCTGAAATGAGAGACAGAATTCTCTCGCTCTGTCTTCGGGCATCAAGGCTTATTAGACCTGTGGAGCTCAGAAAAGCAAGTGAAATATGCAGCTCACTCCATTGCCTCCAGGAACATGAACACGCACATCACTGACACAGTCTAACTCACATTCTGTATGCAGGATAGAGCTGATTTCTTTTTGATTGAACTGGGGTGAGGTGAGATCTGAAATCAGAAACATCCATCTGAATATTAACCAGTTATAATCAATATCCTCATGGTTCATGGTTATTGATAAGGAGAGGAATGTGTTATAGCAATTTATTCATTACATTAATGATATATGATATCCGTCAGGGCTACTTAGATTTTGGAAAGACTGCTGGCCAAACTGAAGGTCTGGTATTCACCTTGAAAAAATGGATACAGTATTAAGACTAAAACTGCAATAATCACAAAATATGTATGTGACGAGCAGGGCAGGCGAGAGCCGTGAGGGAACGGCGCGAGTGTTAACGAGCTTTGCACCGGTCTCAAATCTCTCAGGGAATAGCTCCGGAAGCATAAAAGGAGAGTGATGACAGTGAAGGACGAAAGAGGACCAGGCTTTTACTTTGTTTTTATTATGTTTGTGTGGCATTTTACTTTCGTTTTGTTCTTTGTTTATTTTATATATTAAAGTTTGTTTGAACATTCGCCGGTTCCCGTCTACTTCTTCCCGTATCTACGAACTACGTTACAATGTATTTTTTGGTCTTCCTCAACCATTACATAAAAGGAGCTGATCACTGTCAGACATACTCATGTTTCTGTTGCTATGTTTAGTATTTACAATTATTGTATTATTTTCTTAAGATTGCATTGTTTAGTCCCAAGTGGCTTTTAAAGGGATAGTTTGCCCAAAAATTAAAATTCTGTCAGCACTCACCCTCATGACGTTCCAACCCCGTGAGACTTTCATTCATCTTGGAAATGCAAATGAAGATATTTTAATGAAATCTGAGAGATTTCTTCCCCTCCATTGACAGTCCAGGCAACTACCACGTTGACGCTTTAAAAAGTTTATAAAGAAATCGTAAAACTAATCCATATGAATTGAGCGGTTCAGTCCAAATTTTCTGAAGAGACATGATCACTTTATATGATGAACAGATTGAATTTAGGCTTTTATTCACATATAAACATCCATCAATGCACACATCAGATATGGTAATCGAAAGCTCAGGCATACTTGCTTGATGTGCATGAACCAATGAGGTCATTCTTGTGTTACACAGCACGTTTGAGCTTCCACAAGCACCAATGAGGTTTGTTCTCATGTGTCAATCAAGTGTGGTTGAGAATCTGACATCTGTTTAGTCTCAGCCCACGGACCATTGGCTGAATATCTGATGCATATGGTACACTTGAGTTCGACAGGATGTCCGGGAGACGTGTGTCACGTTCTTTAATGGTCCACCTGGAAACAAATGCTTTGACGCTAAACACCCTCGTGGAATAAGAACGGCGTTGTGTTTACAACTGTGACAATGAATGCTTACCAGGATCAAGTAAACACTGGATTTTCAAACGTATGTGAAGTTCACGGCTCCAATGTTGCAGTAAACTTGCACAACGTTTCTTGAATGAATATTTATTAGATGCACGTTGGTCTGTTATTGTAGGCACATCGACTGTACATTTTCACACCCCTAAACATGATGCGGAACAAAACAAACTGTGATTGGTTGCGTTACATGTCAGTCAAACGTCTAGCCTTTGGCCAATGAAAGCTGCGAAAGAGTCCAGACCTTCTGCTGTCAGTCTGAAGGTCTGGCTACGCGAGACTACCCCAAATTCCAAATACGTATGCTGTGGTTTTCTGATGGGAGATTTTTTGTTTGTGTGTATATATATATATATATATATATATATATATATATATATATATATATATATACAGTGGGTACAGAAAGTATTCAGACCCCCTTTTTCACTCTTTGTTATATTGCAGCCATTTGCTAAAATAATTTAAGTTAATTTTTTTTCCTCATTAATGTACACACAGCACCCCATATTGACAGAAAAACACAGAATTGTTGACATTTTTGAGATTTATTAAAAAAGAAAAACTGAAATATCACATGGTCCTAAGTATTCAGAGACCCTTTGCTCAGTATTTAGTAGAAGCACCCTTTTGATCTAATACAGCCATGAGTCTTTCTGGGAAAGATGCAACAAGTTTTTCACACCTGGATTTAGGGATCCTCTGCCATTCCTCCTTGCAGATCCTCTCCAGTTCGGTCAGGTTGGATGGTAAACGTTCTCCAGAGATGCTCAATTGGGTTTAAGTCAGGGCTCTGGCTGGGCCATTCAAGAACAGTCACGGAGTTGTTGTGAAGCCACTCCTTCATTATTTTAGCTGTGTGCTTAGGGTCATTGTCTTGTTGGAAGGTAAACCTTCGGCCCAGTCTGAGGTCCTGAGCACTCTGGAGAAGGTTTTTGTCCAGGATATCCCTGTACTTGGCCGCATTCATCTTTCCCTCGATTGCAACCAGTCGTCCTGTCCCTGCAGCTGAAAAACCCCCCCACAGCATGATGCTGCCACCACCATGCTTCACTGTTGGGACTGTATTGGACAGGTGATGAGCAGTGCCTGGTTTTCTCCACACATACCGCTTAGAATTAAGGCCAAAAAGTTCTATCTTGGTCTCATCAGACGAGAGAATCTTATTTCTCACCATCTTGGAGTCCTTCAGGCGGGCTTTCATATGTCTTGCACTGAGGAGAGGCTTCCGTCGGGCCACTCTGCCATAAAGCCCCGACTGGTGGAGGGCTGCAGTGATGGTTGACTTTCTACAACTTTCTCCCATGTCCCGACTGCATCTCTGGAGCTCAGGCAGTTCCTTTGACCTCATGATTCTCATTTGCTCTGACATGCACTGTGAGCTGTAAGGTCTTATATAGACAGGTCTGTGGCTTTCCTAATCAAGTCCGAATCAGTATAATCAAACACAGCTGGACTCAAAAGAAGGTGTAGAACCATCTCAAGGATGATCAGAAGAAATGGACAGCTCTCAAAACACATTCTCCTGATAGTCAAAACCCAGCTGATCTTTACAATTGCTATTGTCATTCATACCATCCCGAGAGTAAAAGTGACAGATTGCATTAGGAAAGATATATGATCCAAATACTTTGCCTTTAATGGCTTCTACAAGGCAGATTTTGCGTCACAAAGCACACCAAATGAAGTTAAGGATCCGTTTGTGAGAAGTTTTTGAATATTTTCTACATATGAAACTCCAGGTGTCACATCAGTGTCTCGAAAAGTCAGAAAAAAAATAGCGGCCTTATCCTATAATTCACTTTGACAGCACCTCCTCTTTTGACACTCTCCAGATGCTTTAGAAAATCTGAGAACTTCTCCCATGTCCCGACTGCATCTCTGGAGCTCAGGCAGTTCCTTTGACCTCATGATTCTCATTTGCTCTGACATGCACTGTGAGCTGTAAGGTCTTATATAGACAGGTCTGTGGCTTTCCTAATCAAGTCCGAATCAGTATAATCAAACACAGCTGGACTCAAAAGAAGGTGTAGAACCATCTCAAGGATGATCAGAAGAAATGGACAGCACCTGAGTTAAATATATGAGTGTCACAGCAAAGGGTCTGAATACTTAGGATCATGTGATATTTCAGTTTTTCTTTTTTAATAAATCTGCAAAAATGTCAATAATTATGTGTGTGTGTAATATATATATATATATATATATATATATATATATATATACACACACTGTATATATCCAGAATAAACCCCTAGGAAATTACGAAATTCTGTCGGCCAACACATAGAATTCTTATGCTCCATTTTTCTACCTCAAGTTATACCTTAAACTTGACTGTCTTGTCACGGCTTATTTGATGAAGATTACCCTGTCAGCGTAATTCAGTGCCATTACAGCCAGGGCACACCTATAAGGGCACTTAAAAAGCCAGACAACTCATCATAGACTAATTCTGTCAGACAGAAGGGCTTTCTGACAGTCTCCTTCACAAACCCGAGATCAAACAGAGAAGCCAGAGGCTGCAGCTGCCGTTGCTCGCGATTTCTCTTTTCTTCTCCCTTTTTTCACCCTCTTCTACCACCAAAGTGCTTTGTTCTCCAGAGAAAATGATTGTCACCAATGGGAGTAGTTCTCAGATTTTCTAAAGCATCTGGAGAGTGTCAAAAGAGGAGGTGCTGTCAAAGTGAATTATAGGATAAGGCCGCTATTTTTTTTCTGACTTTTCGAGACACTGATGTGACACCTGGAGTTTCATATGTAGAAAATATTCAAAAACTTCTCACAAACGGATCCTTAACTTCATTTGGTGTGCTTTGTGACGCAAAATCTGCCTTGTAGAAGCCATTAAAGGCAAAGTATTTGGATCATATATCTTTCCTAATGCAATCTGTCACTTTTACTCTCGGGATGGTATGAATGACAATAGCAATTGTAAAGATCAGCTGGGTTTTGACTATCAGGAGAATGTGTTTTGAGAGCAATGCAGATTATGCCGAAGACAGTTAGTTTATTCAAAGTCTAAGCGAAAACATCAGATTAGCTGTAATAAATCTCTATAAATTTTAAATTGTGAAAGCGCTCTCTTTACAACTTTGATTATCTCACTGTCAAGCCCTTCTACAGTGCAAAATGTTGCTAAATAGCATTATGGGTAATGGAATTCCACTGATTAAACACAGGGTAAAATTATGATGAACTCACTGTGTGAAAATGTAATGGGGGAAAGATGATGCTCATTCTGAACTCCCGTCTGTGATTTGTTTAGTCGTCTGAGTTAAAGCTGCATTTATGGCCACTCATTCCATTTGTTTGGAGAAGATAACGATATGCCTGTGGTTCATTTAGGAGATGCACTGAGATTTAATTTACCTTATGGGAGAGTGAAAGCAATTAAACTGGGAAACATTTTATGTTGCAATTACTATAATTTCACGTTATTGCTCACACAAATTGGCAGATATTATAGCAGTGTTCATTTGTACTCTGAATTGGAAGTCTTTGCTTATATAGACTTGCCTTTTGTTTAAAGCAAATGGAAGAGCTGGAGAGCTTAAAATTACCTGTTGGGCCAACGGTTTTATATCTGTTTTTTTTTTTTTTTTTTTTTAACAATCACTTATTATAGAAAGTTAAGTGTGTTTAGTTTACTTCACAACCATGACCCACGGTTTTCTACTTGCTATTGCTAATCAGATGCAGGTGTTATTAGGGGGAGGGGCATTCTCATTCTGGAGAGCATTTGATTGGCCAATCTCTTAAAGGTTTAGTTCACCCAAAAATTTAAATTCTGTCATTAATTACTCACCCTCATGTCGTTCCACACCTATAAGACCTTCTTTCATCTTCGGAACACAAATTAAGATATTTTTTGATAAAGTCCGATGGCTCAGTGAGGCCTACATTGACAGCAAAATAATTAACACTTTCAGATGCCCAGAAAGCTACTAAAGACATATTTAAAAGTTCATGTGAGTACAGTGGTTCAACCTTATTATTATGAAGTGATGAGAATACTTTTTGTGTACAAAAAAAAACTTTATTCAACAATATCTAGTGATGGGTGATTTCAAAACACTGCGTCTTTTGTTTTGAATCAGTGGATCGGACTGTGTATTAAACTGACAAAAGTCACGCCCTCCAGTGGGGAACCATTGAAATTTCGTGAAAAAAGAAAATTATGACGTAACAAAGCCTCATTTACTGAAATCACATGACTTTATCAGTTTGATACACACTCTGAACCACTGATTTGAAACAAAAGATTCGTAAAGCTTAATGAAGCAGTGTTTTGAAATAGCTCATCACTAGATATTGTTGAACAAAGCCTTTTTTTTTTTTTTTTTTGGTGCACAAAAAGTATTCTCGTCGCTTCATAACAATAAGGTTGAACTGCTGTAGTCACATGAACTGCCTTAAATAGGTCTTTAGTAGCTTTCTGGGCATTGAAAGTGTTAATTATCTTGCTGTCAATGGAGACCTCACTGAGCCATTGGATTTTATCAAAAATATCTAAATTTGTGTTCCGAAGATGAACGAAGGTCTTACGGGTGTGAAACGACATGAGGGTGAGTAATTAATGGCAGAATTTTTGGGTGAACTAACCCTTTAATCACTTTTGGAGGCTGAAAAATACATTCTAATATGCTGATTTGGTGCTAAAAAATTGTTTATTATCAATGTTAAAAACCATTCTTTAATGTAAAGAAAGTTCAAAAGAACAGAATTAGTTTGAAATAGAGTAGAAATAGAGACAATTTTAATGATAGTAATGAAATATGATTTCATGGTATTTTAAAAAACCAAGATTATGTGATAATTTAGTTCTATTGTTAGAAAACATAAAATCTCAATCCAGTAATCAGACCCCAGACAACAGCATGCATATGAAAGGAGATTAATGTTTCTTGTCTTGTTAATGGCGTCGCACTCAGCCTGATATGAGTTTACCAGAACATTCCAGATCCTTTTAAATAGTCAATAAAGCATATGCTTTCTTTACAGTCTTCATCTGACTGCCTTCCTCAACGGATTGCGTGCTCTGAGAGACATCTGGAGATGCTATTGATAGACAAATAGCGAGACAGATGCAGTTTATTGATCCCCTCGAGGAAGCGATAGAAATAAGCATGAAGGCTTTTTGCCATTTAAAATTGTCATCTGAAGTTTGTCAACAAATAAATCTATGAGCAAATAAATGGCCGGGAGTCTGGGTTTTGCTGAATGAATTACAGACATCAAGCTGTCTATCTGTTATAAAGACTTTGCCAATGTTCAGTGTTAACTGGAAGTAAATGCAGATATTGTGCATTGCTCGGATGAATAGATCCTCCTGGGTTAACAATCCACTGTCAATGAACCTTACAGTCACTGTCAGGATGTAACGATGATGGCGTCTAATTAGAATGTAGCATTGGAGAGATATTGAGTGTTAAATGTGTCCTTACCGGATGAAGTGTTGTTTACTCACAGCTGGTCATGCATTTAAAATCATTATCATAATAATGTTCAGTGAACACTGTGTGGTCTGGGAGACTACTCTGTGCTCTCTTTATAATATTGCATACATTGGAAATAAATGTAACTGCTTTAGATTGTCACTCACTTCTAGCAATTGAATATATGTTTGTAAACAATATGACCATCAGGCAAATGTTCCTCTGAGTGTCTATGGTGGGATCAATTAAATTTAATAAGCATTAAATGTTAATGTAGCACTAGCAGTTAAGCTTAGATGTTCAGAACCTTGGTCAGCAGCAAGGACATTCAGCACCACGGACAAGGCCAGATTAGCCATATCTGCTAGGCAAAATAACAAGACCTGGGCCCCGTTTCAATAAGGAGGTTCAACCAACTCTGATTTAAAACTTGAACTTTGAGTTGACTTACTTCTGTTTCAGAACAGTTGAATTAAGTTAGTTCAATCGACTCTGAGTAGGTTGACTCTGAGTTAAGCGCGTGCACCACGACTATGAAAAGCTGAAAAGCCATCGTCACTGGAGCTCCGATATTACGATTCGCCATGGCAACAGCACGTGACAAAAGGACGTCCGCACACTTCTGAGTCAATGCAAGTTTAATTCTTATCACTATTATAATATCAAAGGTGAAAACTGGTAGAACGGTAAGTTATTGAACTAATATTCATTTTCATGATGTCCCACATGCAAAAAAAAAAGAAGAAAAAATAATAATTTAACAGGATGCAATAATAAGAGTGTAAATGATTTTATCATAATTAAACACTCCACTTTTAGAACATTTTCTTCATTTTTATTGAAAATAAATGCCTTTCTGATGTGATGGGAAAAGGCAGAATAGCGAGCTCGGCAGAAGACGGAGTCGAACCCAGTCAATCGCATCACAAGTAAATTATCTGCACCCAACACACCACTGCAGCCACAAGAATGTGCATTCATTTTAACCTGGTCTGACATTGGTGGGCGGAGCTACTGTAAAATTTGCTCTTAGCAATAGACACTCCGAATAATCTCGTTTTCCGTTTGCATTAAGATTGTTTTTATTACCACACTGGCAGATGAAGAAATGCACTTAATTAGATCCCCCTTAGGAAACATGACTAAATATCTTATATCATTTTCTTCTATAGAAACTCTATCTTGATTTAAGAATTTTTAGATATTTGTACTTGAAATAGAATGAAAAATACTCAGTGAGAAAAGCATTTTTGCAGCGTGAACGAAAGAGGGAGGAGACCGAAAGAAACTCTGGATTTACCAAAGAAAACCTGCTCGCGACCAGGTTAGGTTCACAGAGTAAGTTACCATGGTAACTGACTCTGAATATAAGTTACCTCACTTTCAGAAACAGGCTTGACTTAACCTGCTTTCTCGGGTTTGACATACCTCTCATTCTGAAACGGGCCCCAGTTCTTTCAGACATTATTTTTTTTTTATTATTATTATTTTATTATTAACTGTTATACTATTAATGAATTATTATCATTATTTTAAACTGTATCATATTTTTCTTATGTATGTTATATTAAAATTATTATTAAATTATGTAACTATACAATGTAAAATAATCAGTTTTGTGTGTGTAAATATATATATATATATATATATATATATATATATATATATATGTGTGTGTGTGTGTGTGTGTGTGTGTGTGTGTGTGTGTAAATATATATATATATATATATATATATATATATATATTTTTTTTTTTTTTTTATTATTATATGTATATGTACCATTATTATAAAATGTATTATATTATTATTATATTATAAAGTATGTAACTATATATATATATATATATATATATATATATATATATATATATATATATATACCAGTTCTTTATTATTAACGGTTAAACTAATAATTCATTAATAGTTTAACCATTAATAATAAAGAACTGGTTATTTTGTTATATATAATATAACAAAATAATAAATTATGTAACTATATATATATATATATATATATAGTTACATAATTTATAATATAATAATAATATAATACATTTTATATATATATATATATATATATATATAACAAAATAACCAGTTCTTTATTATTAACGGTTAAACTATTAATGAATTATTATTATTTTAAAGTGTATCATATTTGTCGAATGTATTTTATATTAAAATTATTCTGAAATAATATAACTATACGTTGTAAAATAACCATTTATATATGCATTTTAAAATCTATCTTTTGACTTGTAATGCATGTACAGATTTCTGACAACTAGCCATTCACCATCTTTAATCACACAAGGCTTTCTGAATTGGGAGAAGAGTGCTAACAGAAGTAAAGCTGTACTAGAGACTAAATGCAGCAATGTGAATAACAATGAATCTCCCTGCAAGAGGTTTTTAAATAGGTGATGGGAAGAAGTTTGCGCTTTGAAGTTTAAGTTTTGGACTGCAAAGGATGTCAGGCTGAAGTTAATGAGTAGGATTTAGCTGCATGCTAAAACCGCTGAAGTAAAACTACATGATTAGTTGAGAAGTACAATCAAAGCAGGCCTAAAATAACCATGAGCGAGAAGATGAATGTTTTGTATTGGACAGTTGAAATGCATTAATATTGCATGCATAAATAGCCCATTAGACTGGGTTTTAAAGAAATCAGATTCTTTGCCTTTTGCAAATCCATTTAAAAGTGAGGTCAAAAGGAAGTCATGGATGTAATGAACTGATAATTGTTCTCAGCAGGTACATTTAGGAGTCTCGTCAGGACACGGTTACTCTACATTGCAAATGTACCATAAATCCCAGCAGAGCGAGAGAAAAAATGTTAATAAAATCGGTGATTGTTTGAAATAGGTGTTGAATAACCGCCCTGATTATTGGGGGTTGCACCCAGTGAGTCAGGGGAAAGCAAAGGGCATCTTTCAGAAGACTGGGAAATTACTTTTGTTCGATTAAATCTCTATGGAAATGATCTTCTGAGCTATTAACCATGGCTTTTTGTTGTTCATCTGATGAATGCTGTTTTGTGACCTATGAAATGTCAGCAAATACTATAGAAGTGAAGCAGCACAGACTGAAAACAGTATGAAAATCTAAATATATGTGAGAGGAAGCATCATTGACATAAGACAGCTGTATTGCTGTTGTTAAGTGTGTTAAGAGCTACATCCTGTTTCTCAACCAATCGCACTGTCCCTAAACACATCCAGAGTAAATTCTGGGCCTATTGCCCATCACAGAGGACAGCAGACTGGCTTCCCCATTTTTTTTTTTTTTTTTAATCACTGGAGGCCGGCCGAAGGAAGAGGTCTAAAGCTGAATTTTTGGCCTCCTCTCTTTCCTCTCACACCGCTTGGCTCTATTACAAGTCTGGCATCTTTTTGCTCTTCCAAATCGCTTTTTTAATTGTTGGCCCAAGTGGTGCAGTTATTTGGATACTCTTGTTCTCTTTGAGGAAAAACAAGTGTCATGTTGTCTCTTGGAATGTCTCACTGCTCAAGGTCTTTCAGAGGACACCATTGCAGCACAGTGTTATATTTTTTCACAAAACTTTCATGGTCGCCAGAGTATTTTGTTGTATGAATATCTGAACATGCAATACATCAAAAGAAAGAGTGAGCCTCTTCCTTGAAAGAAAGAAAGAAAGAAAGAAAGAAAGAAAGAAAGAAAGAAAGAAAGAAAGAAAGAAAGAAAGAAAGAAAGAAAGAAAGAGCCTCTTCTTTTAAACAAGCAAAAAAAAAAAGTATTCTAGCTTTGCATTTTTTTTTTTAAATCAGTACTTGAATTTGGGTATGTTTCATAAAAAGCAACATTTTTAACAAAAAGCTGAGAAAATCATGTTTCTTCTTCTTCTTCTTCTTCTTTTTCTTTTTCTTTTTCCCCAAAGACTACAACATGCATAAGCAATGCTTTTATCTCTTGTTTCTGCTTCTTTTTGCATGTGTTTTGATCCAGAGACTCTGTACTCTTTCAGAAGTTGTGCAATAGTGCCCTCTACCGTATAACAGTGAAAACACAGAAAGCCGGAAAATTCCGTCAATGGCATGTCTCGTAAATTATGAATAATTCTGTCAATGGCGGGGAAGGAGTTAAACAACCCAGTGCTCTGTAAAGTATATTTGAGTTTATTTATTTATTTATTTGTTGTTACAGTCGTGTTCATCCTGTAATTTCAAAATGTAAAGTAATGATTCAAAAAAGTTATTTTTTATGTGCTGTTTAGAGGTTTGTTGAGATGAAACAGTTTATACCGCAATAATAGAGATATATGGGAAAACAATAATGCAAATAATACTACTGCGATAATATCTGATAATATTTAAGCACCTGTCAACCAGATAATGGCACTGGATACTTTACATGTCATATTTTCATTATGTATACTGTTCATTTTAAATATATGGTTATCGCTAATACCGGTATATTGTGATACCCCTAATTAACACGATAACGATATTCCATATTCCGGCTGGGGCGCCTTGAGATAACCAGAGGCCCCCAGTCCAGGATATATGGTTGTGAGTTTTTTTAATGGAATGCAGTTGTCACTGCTGTAAACTACCATATATAAAAATAATAATTTGAAAGATATTATTTTCATGCAGCTAGTAGGCCCCTTCCTAGTGTAAGCCCCTGGGCTTTAGCCCATGAAAGCCTGGTATACCCCTGAATACCGATATATTACAACACCCCTTTGAAAAGAAAAGATTTGAAAACACTAACCTGGCAATCTTTGGCAAATCTAGCAATCTTTTTGAGTTCTTCCTCAAAAGCCCATAGCAACCCAACTTGGTAAACACTGCATTGTTTCCAAGTAGATGGACTGAAAACACAATGTGCCTTTTAGCTGCATAAAGCCATCCAGTTAGCAATTGCAGCCTATTTCAAACATTTTTGTGTGCATCAGACAGCCAGTGAACGGACTGAGGGCGGTCCATGGGTGTGCCGTCTGGCACTGAGGCAGTGACTGAGTCAGAAATCAGTCTTCCCTGAAGAACAGGCTCATGAAAAGCAGAGTTACTTTGTGAATGCTCTCTATTGATCTTTAGCTATAATTGCGTAACTCTATAATCAATCAGAGAAATACCCAAACTTTTAATTCACTGTGGTCCCCAAAGTGTTCTTCACTCCTCCCCTCCTATTGACTTTCTCCTCCTCTTTGCTCTCTCTATATAACCGGTAGTCCTTGAGTCTAAAAATAGTCTCAAATTATAGGTCTTTGGCTGGTTTGAGTTCTGAATTAATAGCTCCAGTCAATCACTGTCCCTACAGCCACATGCTGCCTTAGAGCTGGAAAAGGTAAAGTTATTTGGGGACAGCAGCGCAGTAAGGAGTCATTCTTACACACCCCTGTCGGCGGAGATCATCCAGACTGGCACTGATTTTGAATGTTATCCAGGGTTAGTTTGCAGAGATGTTTGACCCAGCTGAGAGCAGACGCCATTGGCTGCAGCGAGGTGTAATTATGGCGCCCAGCCGCCCACCTCCCGTAGAGCCACACAGATGCTCGTTTCTGCTAAACGCCATTAAGAACACAGATGACAAACAGAGGGCTATTTTAGGTAAAAGGATGAAGACCACAGCAAGCGGTCGTAAAGTAAGTCATCCCTGCGTGGGACAGACGGCAGACAGTGAGGAATTGAGCTTAGCTGATCAGAGAACCAGAGAGACTTGCTCTGGCAGACAGGAAGATTCATTCAAATGTATTAGCATTAGAGTTGTTCGCATTTTGGAGGCTTTCCAAAGTTAAAATATCGCCGCTCTGGAGCCGAACGCTGTGTAGAGGTCATTCGAAATCAATTAAAATTGACTTTATGGTGGGGGAAGGCAACGATCAAGTGAGATTAGAATTATTATGTTTGCTTTGTTTGTTTTTGAAGAGCACCGCACATCATTAATTAATAAGGGTAGGCACAGCAAGTGGTCTTTGAATGAAAAACAGCATAAAACTGGTCAATCAGCAAACAGTAAGTGGATTTTTGGGGGTAAAATGGTTGCAGCGGTGAGGAGTAATCAGGGGAACATTTGAATATTCAACCCCTGGGCTCGACATGTAATTCCTTCTCTGGTTGGTGCCTCTCATGAGAGGGAATGTGACAAAATAGCAGTGAGCGGGGAAGCGGGAATTTGCATTTTAATGTGCCTGTCGGAATCACTTTGGTGGGGAACATTGGTAGGCAGGGATTTGGCAACCCCAAGGGTCAACAGCAAACAAGCAGGATAAGCAGCCCACTGGAAACGGAAACCAGGGGAGGAGGAGTTGGTCTGAATTAGAAAGGAGCAAGGAGATGTCCAAATGACACCCATGAACATTAAGATGGCTACAGTTGGGAGACAAATCCATTTGGCTGTTATTAGGAAACATCTAAACGAAGCAACTATAATTGAAATATCAAAAAAGTCAAATTTTCATCATCTGTCATCAAGTAAATAGCCCCTTGTGTCATATTCTTTGTCATATTCGTAATATTATGTGACAAGCATATCATGGAGTCTGGAAGCTGAAATGCACATGCTGATTGGATCAGCTCAGGTTTCATATGCCTTAGATTTCTCATGCGAATAACAATAGCTCTGTACCATAACCTAGTGAGCTGCTCGCCTAGACAGCTTTTTAAGGCATCATATGCACACTTAATGCAAAGGCTGTTCCAGAAAAAATGCAATCTAATTCTGCCTCTTAAGATATCTTTATTTGGCCAGATTCGAATGGTAACGTATCATTTCCCGGAAAGCAATCCCAGAATGCATTGCAATCAGCTAAGTGGAGATGTTGATTGTATGTATACTCAGTTTATGTAATACTAAAAAAAAAAGTGTTGATAAATATAGTTAAAATAGTTTTCAATTGCCTATGTAGATAGTATAGCAAGGTAGCTCACAAGGTTTTGAAACAGAGATAATGTTGGAGGGCAAACAGACAGTAAAACACACCAGCACACACACACGCTTAGAGCTGCGGGACACAGGGGCGCAGACACACTGGAGGCAACCGAGGAACTGAAGACGCCCCTAAAGACACAGCTGAAATGATAAACGTCCAATCGTTGCCCCCCTTCACTTTCAGAGTCTTTTCTACTTCACTTTGTTTTCTTCTCTCCAGACCTCCCCACCGTTTAACCTTGTTAGCGTCCTCGATACGTCTGACCTTAGCTTCCGTCTGTTATTACAGTTACATGGCTAAATCCATGTTTAATTCGATTGGGCCATCATCGGTGTGCTCACAAATCCCATTCCCAGTTAATAAAACCCGTCTCATTGTGTTGAACCCCAAACAGATTTTGCCATAAATCCAATTTCAGCCCACTATTCTCCACTCAGACTCACACTCAACCTCGATTTGCTTTCTTTCTCCATCTTTTCTCTGAAGTTATGTGTCATAATTCCATTATGCTTGACATGGAACCAAAGACGGAAGACCGAAAGATAACTGGTAACGTTAGCCATGCAAAAATATTGGGATTCCGTCGTCTTGTTATTTCCACATTATTTCCCCCTGATCTCTTCACAGGCTTTATCCTGCGTATGGAGAATATTATTTATAGAGAGACACTGGAAAAGAGGATAGACGGATCAGCTGTCTCCCGGTAGCAGGATGGATGGATGTTATGCTCTCTGGTCACTGGGTATACAGAATTAAATTGGGCGGAGATGAGGCCTTGTTTTGCTTTGCATTGAGGGAAACTCATTTCCTCTGGAGAACGTTGGACTGTTTGAGTGCTACGCATGAGGTAGGCGAAGGATTTACGGATCCTTTCGGTCTTCAGAGCCGTATAGCTTCCCTCTTCCAAATCGAACAGCTATACTTCTCCCCACCGGCGGTACACAACAACATCTCTTGTTTATGTATCAGAGTAATCTGTTGTGGAAGCGTGACCCTGTGTCCTTCTGATGAAGTGAGGCCGTCTGCAATAACAGGATGAATAGTGGAGCAATTGTCTTAAAATTGCCTCTGCTTGCCCAGATGCATCTCTCTCACTCTTACTTTCATTCCAGTGCTTCTTCCTTTTTTATGTGTACGTTTATGTGTGTTCTTGAAAAGCTATTCCATCAGTAATCCAGGGCTGATGGTGACTGTGAGTGGATGCTGGGATGCTGTGACAACATGCTGTTCTTGATTGCAACCAAAGCTGAAAGTTTTATTCGGTTTCTGATCATTTTTAATTCATTTTCTCTATAGATATTTCAGAAAATTCTTCAATATATACTACTTGTGCATTAAACTGGAATTGAACACCTTCCAGCCAATCAGAATTGAGTATACACTAAATTGCCAAAAGTATTGGGAGTCCTGTAAGTTGCGAGGTGGGGCCTCCATGGATCGGACTTGTTTGTTCAACACATCCCACAGATGCTCGATTGAATTGAGATCTGGGGAATTTGGAGGCCAAGTCAACACCTCAAACTCATTGTTGTGCTCCTCAAACCATTCCTGAACCATTTTTGCTTTGTGGCAGGGTGCATTATCCTGCTGAAAGAGGCCACAGCCACCTGGGAATATTGTTTCCATGAAAGGGTGTACATGTTCTGCAACAATGCTTAGGTAGGTGGTACGTGTCAAAGGAACATCCACATGGATGGCAGGACCCAAGGTTTCCCAGCAGAACATTGCCCGATGCATCACACTGCCTCCGCCGGCTTGCCTTCTTCCCATAGTGCATCCTGGTGCCACGTGTTTCCCAGGTAAGCGACGCACACACCTGGCCATCCATGTGATGCAAGAGAAAACATGATTCATCAGACCAGGCTTCTTCCATTGCTCCATGGTCCAGTTCTGATGCTCATGTGCCTACTGTTAGTGCTTTCAGTGGTGGACAGGGGTCAGCACGGGCACCCTGACTGGTCTGCGGCTATGCAGCCCCATACGCAACAAACTGCGACGTACTGAATATTCTGACACCTTTCTATCAGAACCAGCATTAACTTCTTGAGCAATTTGAGCTACCGTAGCTCGTCTGTTGGATCAGGCCACATGGCCCAGCCTTCGCTCCCGCATGCATCAGTGAGCCTTGACCGCTCATGACCCTGTAGCCAGTTCACCACTGTTCCTTCCTTGGACCACTTTTGATAGTTAATGACCACTGCATCACCGGGAACACCCCACAAGAGCTGCAGTTTGAGAAATGCTCTGACCCAGTCGTCTAGCCATCACAATTTGTCCCTTATCAAACTCGCTGAAGACTGGAGTAATGATTCTGAAAGTTCCGTTTTACCATCACAGGAATGAATTACATTTTAAAATAAATATTAAAATAGAAAACAGTTGTTTTAAAATGTAATAATATTTCACAAAATTACTGTTTTACTGTATTTTTGAATGAGCATAATAGACTTTTAAATGATAGTGTGTATGTAGACTAATGACATTTCTCTAACAGTAAAGACACATACTGGTCTCCTGTTCAGGCCATAAAACTTCAGCATCTGTCATGTACTGTAAAAGGAGAAAAATATTCTCCTGGGGCATAATTTAATATTTATGACTTCTGATACAATTAAGAATTGCATGAATATTCCCTCTGTGTCTCTTTGAGTGAGGTAATATGATTTACTCCTGGAACATTGGAGAAAAAAAAACTAATTTTGAAGATCACTTTGTAATTGGGGTGGAGGAAATGAAGATTCCAAGTGCTGGAAAACAAATTACCTTGTTACACGATGATTCACTGAGCAAGAATTGGTGTCCATCCAGCCACCTGCCAGACAGGCTGTAATTTATATGACAATGTGAGTACTTGAGCTGTCTTTTCCATATCTAAAGGTTGGCGGAACTAAAACTAATCACACAGAAGCATCTGCGCTGAAAACCGACGTGAGACCTCTCATTGAAGTCAGCACAACAATCCAAATTTACCTGCCTGTTTGCAGAACTTGAAATTGCTTTCTTTTCTTCTCTTCCGCTCTATCTCGGCCACTTTTACTCTTTCTAGCTGTCTGTCTTCCTTTTTTCCCACCCACTCCAACTCATTTCACTGCTAATGCTGTATCTCCTTACGCTTACTTCTTTCAGTTGATGAGTCGCACATGGTAACTCAAGTGCTGCCAAACTGCCATCAAAGTCCGACGACATCAGGAGATCGATGTTTTTCCAACTGCAAATAAACATCGATCTACTATAAGGAACAACGTTAAAAACAGTCATTAAATACCATGCCACCACCTGGCATGCAGAATTGGCAAGCTCTACTCTCATTATGCGTTCACTTCATTCCAAGTGATTACAGGAGTATCATTTCTTTGATTTCTGAAGCATCTTAACATGTAGGAATAGGGCAGATTTATAACGGACATTTTGGTGAACGATGCTACCCACGTTCTCTACTTTCTGAAAACACTCCTGTAATTAGTTCAGCCTGGTATTCTTGAGGACGCTTTGACATCCAAGCTGTGCAAATGTGACATAAGAGTGTGGCAGTTCATTTAAAGTCCTCTCAGTGTAGACAAGCGCTCTCAAGAAGGTAGCTCACAGTGTCTTTTGCAAAGGTCTCTGCAAAATAACTAGCCAAGGATTATAGACATACAGTAACTGGAAAAGTTGTCATTGATTGGTGTATTCATAGTAATGCTTTGCCTGACTTAAAAGTACCATGTTAAGAAAGCCCAATGTGCCTTAAATTTAGATATTTGGCATTTGTTTAATTAATGGCATTGATCAATAAGTTTTTCTTTTTGGCCATGTTTCAAGTGTTTGTAAGGTCTTTTATTTTGAGAGTGTCTGAGTTCACATTCTCCAATGTAGAGCCAGAACTTCCCCTCTCTCTTGCAGTGAAATCTCTTCTCTAATGATGTTGACTGGTGTGAGGGCGGGGCAACCTGTCACTCACATAAGATCGACCAATAGCAAACCACAGCCATCCAATCAATTCCCAATGGACAAAATCAAATCACGCCTTACAGTTTTTATTGTTCAAGGAGCCGTTAGGGAAAAATAGGGAAGAAAAGACTATCGCAAATTCCATTTCATGCCAACATTAAAGTGTTAGTTCAACAAAAAATGAAAATTCTGTCATTAATTACTCACCTTCATGTCGTACCAAACCTGTAAGACTTTCGTTCATCTTCGGAACACAAATGCTGATCTTTTTGATGAAATCTGAGAGATTTCTGTCCTTCCGTTGACTACTACATAACTACCACTTTGACGTTTCAAAAAGTTCATAAAGAGATCATAAAAGTAATCCATATGAATTGAGCAGTTTAGTCCAAATTTTCTGAAGAGACACGACACTATATATGATGAACTGATTGAATTTAGGCTTTTATTCACATATAAACATTGATCAGCAAACATAAACAGAAGCTCAACCCAACCTGCTTGACCCGTGAGAACAAACCTCTTCCAGAAGCTCAAAGGTGTTGCATAACACATGAGAATGAACCTCATTGGTTCTTTCGGAAACTCAAACATGCTGCGTGAATGAATCTCATTGGTTCTCGCATGTGTCAAGCAAACATGCTTGAGCTTCCGTTTACTGATGTGTGAGTTAATGAATGTTTATATGTGATTAAAAGCCTAAATTCAATCTGTTCATCATATAAAGCTATTTAATTCATATGGATTAGTTTTATCTCTTTATAAACTTTTTGAAGCATCAAAGTTTCAATTGCATAGCTGTCTATGGAGGGACAGAAAGCTCTCAGATTTCATCAAAAAGTTCTTCATTTGTGTTTTGAAGTTTTACAGGTTTGGAACAACATGAGGGTGAGTAATAAATGACAGAATTTTCATTTGTTGGTGAACTATCCCTTCAGCTAACCACAAAAACGTCAATTGAATTGAATTGAATTGAATATTGGCCATCGGCCATTCTGCTCTCTAAGATATCAGCATCAGCTATCAAAAAAATCAATATCGGTCGACCACTACTCAACTTATTCAGTTATTCGCCGCAGTCCACACCCACTGTCAAAACTAATAATTTCACTGTCAAGACTACTGTATGTCACTGTCAGCAATTACATGCATAATAGCCATAGCAGTTTCCTGCCCGACTTTTTAATGGGATTTAGGCCATCAAAAAAGTGTTTGCTTTATCAGTTTATTGCGTTCTTTTTTTTTTCACCTGTAAGAAAATGGTCTTGTTAAACAAAATGTAATAGCTTTTTGCTGCAGATTGCCTATGCACTCATTTGCACTCACAGTAAGCGATCGTCTGCTATGATCAAACCAGACATGTCTGCTCCATCAGCGCCGACCACATAAGTTAATAATGTCCGACTGGCCTGAGTGATGGAGGGTATTAGACGTGTTTGGGAGAGCCTGGCCAGTAACACAAACACTGGAGGGACTCGCCGCGGAGCTTCTATATGCAGCACCATCTGCTGAACGCCAGAACAGGTGCAGCGCTGCGTCCTGTAGTGAGTTAATGACTGTAATTGCAGGCAGGATCCAGGCTGAGATTCTAATCTATGCCACATGGCGGATCTGTCTCCGCTCAGACAACAGGGTCACTTTGTGATGTCATTACGGGGTCTACTGTGGACGACCTCACACTGAGAGGTGCGATTCTGCCTCCCTCAGCTTTAACGTCACAGATGCTCAGAAAACAAATCATCCTGAGAGACTTTTAAATGCTTAAGCGGGACAAATATTTCGGTTATTAGGAGAAATGCCAAGCGTAAAAGTCTATTAATTTGAAGAGGAAGTAAGAGGATGTGGGAGAGTGAGAAATGGCAGCTTGGGAATTATTTGCATGAGGAAAGGCAATATAAAGGACATTAGCATTTTGTTTTCTTAAGTTTCCAAACAAACTTGTGTATGCTAATTACCAGGCCTGTTTATAGAATATTCTTTTATGGAGGGTTTGTGTACTCTCTATGATAACAAGTGAAATCAATGGCGAACAAGTGCAGCCAGGAAAACAACTTTTTCAGAGCGAGAACCCTTAAAAGGCCCTCAGAAAGAACTTGAGATTCGAGGCATTTATGTGGCACTTGAAATAAGTATGCATGGACTCTTGTAGGGATTGATTAGAACGCAAAGAAAAATAAAAGTGCATTCATTGCACAATATGTAAAGGAGGTTGTGGTTGTGGGCAGAAGTTTGTGATGCAACAAACAATTAGCAGGTGTGTTTCATTAATTATATTAAATAATATTTTGCGATTGTCTTTCTGAAATGTAATTTGCATGAATAAGCGTATGTCCAATCTGTTTGGTTCCGGCATCTAATCAGATGTTTATGCCTTAAGTGTCCTTGTGAGAAGTGTTTGGGTGCCGGGTTTCTGTTTAGAAATGCTTTTTTTTTTTTTTTTTTTTTTTTTTCAGTGACAAATAAGAACATCCAGGATGATAAAAAAAAAGAAGAAGAAATCTGATAAATATATATATTTATCAGATAAATATATAAAAAAAATAAAAAAAACACACATTACTTAATGGCTCAAAAAACTAAATTACATTCCTTGCACCTTTTTCAAAACAACAAAACTCTCTCTTTTCTCTCTCTCTCTATACATATATATATATATATATATATATATATATATATATATATATATATATATATATATATATATTTTATTGATGAACTTCAAGATGTTTTCTTCAGGTTACTTCCATTAAACCTTAACAAAATGTACCTTTTCTGTAAATTCTATGTTTAAAAAAATTGAAACAGTCAAAGGTCTCTCTTTGCTATATATTGACAACAAAATGTTGTTTATGCCCACACACTGACTTTCTCTTTTTATTTTATTCACCCAAAAATGAAAATTCTATCATCATTTACTCACCCTCAAGTTGTTCCAAATCTGTATAAATTTCTTTTTTTCTGCTGAACACAAAGGAAGATATTTTGAAGAAAGTTTGTAACCAGGCCACATTGGGGCATATGGAAGAGGGTTAGGGCCAAGCAATAATAAAAAAATAAAACCATCTCTACATTAAAGTTGTTAAATTTCAAGAAAAAACTCTTTCGAGATTTCGAGATAAAAGTCGAGATAAAATGTTGAGAATAAACGTGTTAAATTACGAGAAAAAACGTGTTAAATTTCGAGAAAAAAGTCGAGATAAAATGTTGAGAATAAGATCATTAAATTATGAGAAAAAAAAGTCGTTAAATTACGAGAACAAATTCGTTAAATAATGAGAAAAATGTTGTTAAATTTCAAGAAAAAAATCGAGATAAAATGTTGAGAATAAAGTCATTAAATTATGAGAAAAAAGTATTTTTTCTCGTAATTTAACGACTTTTTTCTTGAAATTTAATGAGTTTATTCTCGAAATTTAACAACTTTAATCTCGAGATGGTTTTATTTTTTTATTATTGCTTGGCCCTAATCCTCTTCCGTAGGGGCACCATTGACTTCCATAGTAGGAAAAAAAAAACTACTATGGAAGTCAGTGGTGCCCCAAAACCGTTCAGTTTAACACATTCTTCAAAATATCTCCCTTTGTGTTCAACAGAACAAAGAAAATTATACAGATTTTGAACAACTTGAGGGTGAGTAAATGATGATAGAATTTTCATTTTTGGGTGAACTATCCCTTTAAGTCTCACAAAAAAAATAAAAAATAAAACAATAAAAATCGAAATGAACAAACTCAGAAATTGCAAAGGTGCTCATCTTAGTGCTGTAGTACATTTTTTTGTATGAACTGCATTTTGAGTGTGTTTTTGAAAATGAGCACATTGTTTGTTTTGTTTTTTTTCCTTTCCTTTGGAAATTCACTCACAGGAAGTCATGACAGATTAAAGATGGTGCAGAACTTTGATCATTAAAACTAATTTAAAGTTGCTTGAACGATGACTGGTGCCCCACAGTGAATATTGGGTTGCAAATATCACTTAATTGGACTTTGTAAAGACAAAAACATTAGAAGGGTAAAATAAAGACAAAAAACCCCAGTAAGTTACCACTTTATTTTTATGCACTGTAGTTTATTTTTCTTCTTCCTATTTAGACAGCTCTTGTTTCATACTGTCCCCTTCACAAAAATCCTCCTCCCTCCCCCTCTCTCTCTCTCATCTTATTTATTCTCCTCTTCGGCTCTATCTGCCTCCTTTTCTATTTTCTGTAATCTTGAGAAAGGTGTCAGCATCTGTCGTCAGGCAGTGTTGCCGGCCGACATCTGACACGGCCCCAGGAACATAGTCAATAAAGCTATCTAATTGAGTGCCACTGGCTGCTGTTTATTGACAAAATAAGACCTGGGAATTAGGTGCGTCTCCACCGCGCGCCCCAAGCAGCCACCTTTCCAGCTTCCCGACAGCTGTCCACTTTCAATCCATCAAACACCCATCCCGGTTCTCCAGGTGTCAAAGGATAGTCATCTGGCTACAACTGAAATAAACACACACTCAATTTGTGTGTATGTGAGAGATAAAGAAAGCAAGATAAGACTAAAGGCACGAACACACCAAGCCGACGCCGACGAACTAGTGGCAGCGAAAGCAGACTGCGGGGTCGGCTCACATCGGCAGCGTCTGGGTCCAAAGTTGGCCTGACACACCAAACCGACGCTCAACAGCCGACAGCCAAGTAGCACGTCAGTTCTGCGCCTGCGTAAGATGCCTTTCCATACCAGCAGGTGGCAGTAGCTGAACAGCCAATCAGAATGATCAGATGGCCCGACGGACCGACAAGCTCTGATGCCGATTCAACATGTCGAATCGGCCGAAAGAAAGCCGATGAGGACCAGCTTCAGCCGATGGTGCGGAACACACTGAGAAAACTTAGTCGGCCGACGAACAAAAACTGCCCGACGGCCAACCTTTGGCTTGGTGCGTTCTCACATAATGCGTTTTTGTATTTAATTAAACAAATTGTAAAATAGGTGCTATGTTTATATATGATACATATTTGAGGCCTAAAACACATTCTCGCCTAAAACACTCTTAAAACTACATTCCATGACACAGCAAAAGTAGTATTTGTAAAAAAAAATTGCACAACCGCCATGACAGTCGCCACAAGCGGAGTGATACAAACGGTGAAACGGTTCCAGTACTGATACTGAGGGAATATCGCACGGCTGGAAAAGGCTCTTATCCGATCAGATTTGAGCACCTTTTTTTTTTTTTTTTTTTTTTTTTTTTTACTTTTTACCTTAGCAGCATGCTAAAGCCAAACTGTTACAGTTCAATGTGTAAGTCTTCTATACAATTTGCACATTCCAAATCTGTCACTTATAAGGTTCCATTTCAGTTAGTATGCTGCCTTATAAGGTTATTAGGAGAAGCTTTAGGGGCCGTTCACACAGAACGCGTTTTTCTATTCCAATGCGCTACTTTCCCATTGTTTTTCTATGTAAACACACGCTTGACGGACGTGCATTATTACCGTTAGGCTCGCGTCTTGCGTCTTTTGCAGCGCCTCAGACATGAGCGCCGCGTTTTTAAGACGCCGTGTCAAGTTAAAAGAATTTCAACTTTTACACGCAGCGCCGCTCATCAATGTCAGTTCCAAAACAGTGGACCAATCAGAAGAACTTGGAGGCGGGACAAGCGTTGCGAGTTGGCATGACAACTGTTTTATATAATGGCAACATGGCGGAAGAGGTGCTCATTATTATCTTATTTTCTTTTTTTCCATGTCAAAACTTGTATCTGTAAATTCTGCAGTTTGCCTATTTCTATTTCCGTTACTGTCGTTATTGCATCACGTCTCAAAGGCGCGTCTCGAGACTCTCGCGTTCTATGCTGCGCTTTTTTTTTAAAACGACTCCTGAGCGCTGCGTCTCGCGTTTTTAGATGCAAAGACGCGTTCTGTGTGAACGGCCCCTATTAGTAGGTTTTGGAAGAAAGCCATTGAGTGAGAGTGAGCAAGTGAATGTCTTTTTGTTTTTTCATGTATGTGGCCTGGCCCTCATTTTCTGCTAACTTGTCAGCTGAGCAGCTCTTCAGAACCAGAGGCAACATTGCATCCTGTCCTAGAGTTGTGGAGGCTAATTGATTAACACTGCCACTTATAAACACAATCTCAGCATGCCGCAAGTGATAAGATTCCCTCGGCTCCATCTCACAGCACCTGCCTAATGAGGGGACAAGCAAAACCACGGCCCAAACGAGGACAAGACGAGACGCCACCATCCTCTATCTGTCACCCTGGAAAGCTCTTATCAGCTCTCTTTTATTCTCCCAAATTAACTTTAATGCTGAGATAAGCGGAGGGGGCTCACATCTGCATTGGCACTGTTAATTGACTGTTATCACCTCAACGGAGTTGAGGAACAAAACGGTAAAGAAGTGAAAATCTCCTCTTTTTCCCCTTCAACTCTGCACCGCTCTGCCGTTTCATCATTCTTTTCACTTCTCCACCCCTGTCTTCTTTCTGGCTCTTCATGCAGAGGGCAGTTCGAGATGGCAGGAATGATTGGGAATGGTCTTGGCGACAGAGAGACGACGTGGTAGCCATGTGAGCATAGTGACAGTGATGTACGAGCAAGTCTAGCTTCTGATAATTCGTCACTCACAGACACAGAGAGGTCCATTAATCAAACGCAGCACAGTCAAGCTGCCGTCTACACTAAAAACCCTCACAACAGAGGTTTGGAAGTGTTTGCAGCTACCTGTGACGGTAGATCTGGTCTTTGTGGTGAGTTACTGGCTGCAGAGCAGTGGAAACAAGTGTAGTTCCGCTTGCTGAGCACAGAGGCCTTGGTTAAAGGTTAGTGGCGAGTGATTACAGGAGAAAATGCTATTGTTAGAAACCATTCTCTAAGGCCCTTAACATCTGTCTCAGGCCATCCAATCAATTGGGTTTACAAGTGTAGGGATTACAGTTCCACAAGTCCATAGAAAACAAGGTATTCAGATTTTAATTAAAAAAAAATTTAAAAAAAGAAACTTTGACAAGTTAACAAAACATTAGTGAAGTCCCCTTTATTTATAATGCACTTTATACAATACAGATTGTTTCAAAGCAGCTTTACAGTGATAACAGATTAACAATTATTAAATGTTTTTTAGCATTTAATCTACTGTATAAAGCAGTTCTGCAAAAAAAATGTAATCGTCCAGCTCAATTCAGATCTCATACAGAAGCAAGCCAGAGGCGACAGTGGCAAGGGACCCAAACTCCTTCAGGTGACAGAATGGAGAAAAATCCAGGCTCAGTCAGGGGGCCAGTTCTCCTCTGGCCAACAAACAAACATGGTGTGATTATGATTCAGGCTGCATCACAAGTCAGAATTCAGATCGGGATCTGTAGCATTCAAATATTCATCCAGTTCCTTTTGCTTGAAGGTCGATTCATCATGCTGGTATGGAGCTGAAGCTGGTCATTGGGTCTGTGCAGAGGACCTGTCTGGTTTGCTGAGGATCTGTGCTGATGGCTGTCATGTTGACAAGGCCTTTTACAGGGGTGACATTCAGGGCTGCGTCGTGGTCGTGTCTATAGGTGCAGGTCCACCATCTGATCTGGATATTTATCTGGCTGACTACGGTAACCTCAGGATAAGGATGAGAAAGACTAGTATTAGCATAGATTGCATTCTTCTAAAGATGGAACAAGTACATTGGGTGTTATAGGAAGTGTTCCTGGTTCCGGTTTATCTAATTTATGCAGCCTAACAATCATTTAACTGATTTGAATAATAGAAATTGATAATGTGTTATGTGTATGCCAGGTTAAAGAGATATGTTTTTAGTCTATATTTAAAGTTTTTAGTCTATGTGTCTGCTTCCTGCACAAGGCTAGGAAGACTATTCCAGATTTTGGGTGCAAAATGGGGAAAAGGATCTACTGCCTGCAGTTGATTTTGAAATTCTAGGTATTATCAACTGGCCAGAATTTTTAGATCGCAATAGACATGAAAGACTACAATGTGTTAATAACTCGCTCAAGTTCTGTGGAGCTAAACTGTTTAGTGCTTTGTAATTAGCAAGATTAAAATGTATGCAGTGTTTAATAGAGAGCCAATGCAGTGTTGACAGAACCTAATATGATCATACTTCCTGGTTCTACTAATAACTCTAGCTGCTGTGTTTTGGACCAGCTGGAGCTTGTTTATTAAGCATGCAGGGCAACCACCCAGTAGAGCGTTACAATAATCTTGCCTTGAGGTCATGAACGCATGAACTAACTTTTCTGTGTTTGTCATTGAGATCTTATGCCATAATTTAGATATATTTTTAATATGGAAAAATGTGGTTTTACAGATGCTACAAATGTGGGTTTCAAATGAAGGAATTGGTATCAAAGAGCACAACCAGGTTCCTAATTGACAACGAAAACTCAACAAGAGCAGCCATCAAGTTAAACAAATCGTTGTTGATCCGTGATCCATACAGACCAAGCCCCACGGTTCGACTCGCATGTGATTCGCGGATCAATTGCAAGTTTATCTGCAATAGAGTGAAAGGTTATCGTTTGCACGTGTTTTGTCTTGCTAGTTTACACATTAAATAAATATAAAACCATTCCAGCGCTAGAAGAGGCAAAAGAAGATTCAATTCGGTATCGAACGCCACGCTGTTATCGGTGCGCACAGACGTACATACATACAAGTCTTGCGCGCACACAGAAAGATAGGTGCGTTGATTTTCTCTTCCGCGTCCTCAATGCACTTGGATGGACACATACACACATTATGTCAGTCAAAATTTATATTTTTATATTTATTTATACTACAGTTATACTTTATACTTTATTTGTAACTTTATGTTGTATTTATCTATGCTTGTAACTGTTGTACAGTATTTATTCTTTTTACACTCTGTGCACTTGCCTTTAATAATGTATTAGTTAGGCTAGCAGTTTCTGCTGTGGTATCCGAGTAGTTAAAGTGGGATAAGTAAGAAATGCAAAGTTACCCCCCACCACCCAATTTTTTTTTCTTTTTTGTGCTGATCTGAAAAATGATCTGATCTGTGACTTCATAACCATGATATGATCCGAACCGTGAGCTTTGTGATCCGTTGAACCACTACCATCAAGTGACAGTATTCTTGGTTAATTACGTGGTTTTAGGTTTTAGGTCCAGTACAACATGTTCTCCAACCAATACGACCATATACCACGTTCCAAATTATTATGCAAAAGACAAATCAGTAAGATTTCAGTACAATAAACATTCAGATTTTAGTTTTTCTAAGAAAATGTTTGTTTGTTTATTTATCCATGTCTTTTTAGATAACTGGTATCAATCTCAGACAAAATAATTTGCCAGGTCTATGGAAACTCTACTTAGAGGTTGTTCCACATTATTAAGCAAGTCACAGTTCTCATGCAATATGGGGAGGAAGAAAGATCTTTTTGAAGATGAAAAGCATGAAGTGGTGCAATGTTGTGCAAAAGGCATGAAAACAACTAATACTGTGTGAAACTGAATGGAGATTATCGAATTATCATTAGATTTGTGAGTGATTTAGAGCAAAGCAGAACTCGGTCAGATAAAGGCTTATTGAGGAAAGTTCCTGTCAAAAAAATTAATTGTATTAAAAGGGCAGCTATAAAAAAAAAGCCAGTGTTGAGCAGCAAACAGGTATTTGAAGCTCCTGGTGTCTCTGGAGTCTCGAGAAGCTCTCCATGCAGGCTGGCAGTTGTGCGTAAAGATGCATTTCAGCCACTCCAAACCAAACCTCACAAAGAGAAACATTTACAGTGGGTTTAGAAATACATGAAGACTCATTTTTAAATAGTTTTATTCACTGACTAATGCCGTACTACAATGGATGGTCTAAATGGATGGATTTTTGGATGGTTGGTGAATGGCCACCACGTTCCAACAAGACTGCGACGTCAGCAAGGAGCTGGCGGGTGATGATTTGGGCTGGAATACTGGGAAGTGAGATGGAGGGTATTAAAATGACTTTTGCAAGATATGTAGAGTTCATAACTGGCCATTTTCAGTTATGGTATAAAAAGGAGGATCGTGCATATTACAGTGCACTATTGTACAATGCACTATGCACTATCCCATGCTTCAAAAAAACACCACAGCAATAAAACTGTTTGAAAATGTATTTCTAAACCCACTGTAAATGTTTCTCTTTGTTAGGTTTGGTTAGTGGTGGCTAAAATGCATCTTTACGCACAACTGCCAGCCTGCATGGTGATGTTCTCAAGACTCCAGAGACACCAACAGCTTCAAATACCTGTTTGCTGCTCAACACTGGCTTTTTTTATAGCTGTCCTTTTAATACAATAAATTTTTTTGATAGGAACTTTCATTAATAAGCCTTTATCTGACCGAGTTCCGCTGTGCTCTAAATCACTCACAAATCTTATGATAATTTGATAATCTCCATTCAGTTTCACACAATATTAGTTGTTTTCATGCCTTTTGCACAACATTGCACCATTTCATGCTTTTCGCATTCAGAAAGATCTTTCTTCCTCCCCATATTGCATGAGAACTGTGACTTGCTTAATAATGTGGAACAACCTCTAAGTAGGGTTTCCATAGATCTGGCGAATTATTTTGTCTGAGATTGATACCAGTTTCTAAAAAGACATGGATAAATAAACAAACAAACATTTTCTTAGAAAAACTAAAATCTGAATGTTTATTGTACTGAAATCTTACTGATATGTCACTTGCATAATAATTTGGAACGCAGTGTATAGGTTGTTTGTCACTTCCCTGAAATACGCCCCATAGGAGCGTTTGCTAAAGTTGCGCCCCTTTCGACAACAGGACACTTTCATTTTAATGCATTGTTCCCTTTTATCTGCGTCATATTTCAGGTTTCACGTAGCTCAATTGGCAGAGCATTGCAATAACAATATGCAATCATGTGATCATGCGATCGTGGGTTCGATCCCAAAGAACACGTGCTCATAAAGTGTATATGTGCTATAAATCACTAAGGGTAGGTTTAGGGATGGGGGTGGGTGTAGTCATTAATAAAACCATTAGTTTTGCTAAATGGAAATAGGAGAAATGGTGTAAAAAGTCCACACATTGAATTTAAATGAACACGCATTTTGAATGGTAATGACGTCAATACGCCATTCATGACGACAGACATAACACGACACTGTCATTATTTTTACGCCCGCTAGAGGGCACATGACTTCAAAACGTAAATATAGGTCGTAATATGGTGCTTGAAAACGACCTATAAGGTCTTTTTTTTTTTTGGAGGACAGTCTCGTCCAGTAGGGGTTAGGTTAATTTTATGAATTGGTATGTTCATCATCAGCATAACTCACATACACACACACACACACACACACACACACATATATATATATATATATATATATATATATATATATATATATATATATATCATTGCACAGTGGAGAGAAGGTTTAACTGTTCATGAGGTAGATTGCCTGGAGGAAGAAACTTTTCTTGTGCCTGGTTGTTCTGCTGCTCAGTGCTCTTTAGTGCCAGCCAGTCGGTAACAGTTCAAAGAGAAAGTGACTTGGATGTGAGGGATCCAGAATGATTTTCTACAGTTGTATACAGTTCTTGGAGGGTGGGCAGGGGACAACCAATAATCCTCTCAGCAGTCCAAATCATCCTTTTTGTAGCTGAGGCAACCAGACGGTTATGGAAGTACAGAGGACAGACTCTATGACTGCTGAGTAGAACTGCAGAAGTAGCTCCTGTGGCAGGTTGAAGTTGGCAGGTCAGCTGGTGAAGGAAGTACAATCTCTGGAACCTGAATGACTCCACTGCTGCTCCAGTTCTGTTCATGAGGAGTGGGGGTAATGCTGGGGTGTTTTTCCTAAAGTCCACAATCATCTCCACTGTTATGAGCGTGTTCAGCTCCAGGTTGTTATGACTGCACCAGACAGCCATGCAACCTCCTGCATATATGCAGACTCGTCACCATTGTGTATGAGGCCGACGATGATAGTGTCGTCTGCAAACTTCAGAAGTTTGACAGAAGGGTCTTTGGCAGTGCAGAATGACCAACATTATTTGATGGCAGGCTTGCTACAAATAAAGTCTAGGAATCATACTTTATCAGTAGAAAACAGACAAGAATGAGACAAGAGACAAGAATGATATTGGTTCATCAAAATGTTATTGTCCCTACTAAACTTTTATAGCATTTATTCACACAATCACACTCAAGTTTTTTTCTGATGTTTTCTCTTTTCCCATCCCCCCCCAAAAATAGCTGTATTTCCTTGAAGGACATTTTGTTTGCTTGGTCTGTGGCATCTGCACTGTTTCCACAGATCAGCCCCTCGTTGAACTCGCTGAAGGGTTTGGTTTCAAATACTGTTGAGTGTAATCTGTTTAGTGAAGACTAATAAAGAGAAATATAAGCAGGAAGACAATATGCCAAAGGATGCTGAGTGCCTCATCTTTGGTAGGAAAAAACTCTCACTTCACATCAAATTTCTCTCTTTATTCAAATAGAGAAGAATATAGTCCATATGTGTTAATGTCATTGTACTAGTAATTCCAGATTAGGTCATATTTCATGCAACCAGCTCTAGGGTCGGGTTCTGTAATTAAATGTGATAAATGATCAGAGGAATGTGTTGAGCTCCAAACAAGCATATTTTGAACCTACAATTCTGAATGCTGAATGGCAGATTCTGCTGCCATATGTTCACACAACCGTCTGGTACCACAGAGAAAAATATGTTTCCAGAGTCATTATTACTGAAGTAGTGATGATATACTGTAAACTGACATGCATTTGAACAGCTTGGGTATGTCAAACTATAGGGTTGTGCAAAATTCAGGAATGTATAGAATGCATTTTCAGTTCAATTTCTGAATTGAAGGTAGGGAACTGGCTGCGGAATCGCAATTTGGATTAGTAAAATCAATGTAAAATCAGATTAGTAAAATTCAAAAACATTACAATTCTCGAAAAGCACAGGTTGTTGGCTTGTTTTTAAGTTCTGAGAAAAGCTAAATGCTTTAACATTTGAAGGTATATACTGTAGGCCATATGGAAGGAAGTACGGAAGTAAAGAAGTAAGGAAGGAAGGAAGGAAGGAAGGAAGGAAATGAAAAGCTTGAAATGTTGAAGGTTTATAGGCCTGATGGATGGATGGATGGATGGAAGCAAGGAAGGAAGGAAATGAAAAGCTTTAAATTCTCCAACTCCAAACTTTCTGCTATACAACAACAACTCCCCTAAAAAGCAGTCAAACTCTTTTCCCCTACACAAGATTCTGTGCTCTTTACCGTAGAGGATGCTTTAGCCTAAAAGAGGGCTGGAAATTTCTTCAGAGGCCTTGGGAGTGACTCGATCAGTCTGCTGCTGTCTCATTGTTAATGCCAACTCATTTCTCAGCCTCGGCTCCGCAGTTGGAGCCTGTGTGCCGCTCCTGGTTCATTCTTATGCATTTCCGTTGCCAAAGAGCTCGTCAGCTGTGATGAGGTAGAGCCTGAAGTATTCCTGGCCTCCATTTTTGCTCAGAAATTTCTCATGGTAGTTGGCAAATGGTGGCAGGGAGAGGAGGAGGCAGGCATGATTTGATGGACTCCGGTCTCTGAAGAACTAAATTATACTGGAACAGATAGCGCAAATGAACAGTGACAGCCACTTGGTTTCTCTGGGGCATCTGAGTGCTCTTTATTGCACGAGGGGCGAGCCAAGCGAAATGCAAGGAAGACTGCAGATGTTTGGAGACAAATGAAAATCACCGTTTTCAGGCTAGTTGCCCAACCCTTCAGCTTATACTACTCTCCACTGTGTTAAAACTTCAGTTTCTTCACAAAGTATGGTTAACATTCTGGTCTCTTGCCTTCAATCACCAGCTGTCCACCCATGCCATCTGCATGGAAAATGACTGCTGGCAACTTCTAACTGTCCAACTAGCCACAGCTTGACTCATTTGACTATTTCCACATCCACGGTCAGACTGACCCTCACAGGGAAAAATGAAATCAAAGGTATCTGCTATAACCAACATTGTCCTTCCCAGGTTGCAAGAAATCATCATTGTCCTTTAAAGTCAGTTTATGATTCATTTATTGCTACCAGCTTGTTTGTTTGGTATTGTTTTGATAGGCTTTATGAAATACAGAAAACTCTGAGCATGCACTATTTGTCCTTGGTTTGACAGGAAAATCATGGCTGGCAATGAAGGACAGTTACTGTTGGAACTTATCGCCATTTGCCGTTGTTGTTTTGGATCAGATATCAAACTGCTGGATGTGGATTAAAGCCGTCTGCACAGGAGACAGATTCTTAGCACATGCAATCTCCTGATTCACTCTTAAAGCTGCCATTTTGTTCTGATTAGCAGATAAAGGTGCATTCCGGAAGGAGAGCTTTAGATGAAACAAGAAAAATCAAGTGCAGGCTAGTTGATGTGACAGAAATAGCAGCTTTTTGCTTTCCTTTTCAGTCATCTGGGCTGTGAAGACAATTTATTGAAGAAAAAACGTTGTTATTATTATTATATATATAAAAAAACATCCTTTTTGCATTCTGGAAGAAAGGGAATCACAAAGAGCATTTGTCTCAACCTTGACCAGGTATCACTATGAAATCATCAAATTTAGCCTTATCTTGTCAACTTTTGGTGGAGGATGTTCATTTTACATGAATGAAAAGATTACAAGCTCTCTGGTACTTTGCGAAAACAACCGCATTAACTCGAAACGCTCAGCAGATGTACTTTTCCACTGTGCGTAGGATTCAGAGCAAAAGTCTTTTAAACACTACGCAGCTGAGACTACAGCGCTGGCATTTTAAAAGTGGGGCTTGAGCTGCGCTGGTATTTGTACATGAGTTAACATACTAAGTAGGCACTGCGGTAGCTGAGCTGTGAATATTCATGGCTGGCTCTATGCCATGGTGATGGCTCTAAAATCCCATTTTCTGAAGCATCATTTCATTAAGAGAGCAAATAGCTGCTCTAAAAATCCAAAATTATTTGTAATTTTCTCTCTCGTTTTAAACTAATTCTCATTGTCAGTGAAGAGACAGACTGGTGCATCTGCTATGGGCAATCACAGACGGAGAGGGCTGTATAACGGGAAACTTGCACACTTCTGTGCAAGTATGTGCGATTCTACATGTGTTTTAGCAGCCAATCTCATTATCACAGCACAGTCTCACCTGATTGGGCACGGTGATGGTGACTTGAATGGGTAATCAGGTTTTAAGTGCAAGTGGTGGAATGTCTGTTTATTTTGTAGAACTTAACTATTATTCTTTTGTTGTTGTTGTTTTGTCATTTTGCATTTGGTTAGCTGACATGACACTTTTCTGACAAATATCATATTTTAAAATATTGTTTTGCTTTAAAAGTCTTTTTACTATTGTCTTTAAGAGCTGCCTAACAGCAGACTTGAATTCCATTTGCATCACTGAATCGTTATTTTCCTGTTTATCACTGTAAAGCTGTGTAAAACATTATGGTGACGACTTGACTTGGGAAAAAGAAGTAGTTGGCTGGTCAAAACTACGATTTTATGACCAAGCTGAAGACCTACTACATGAACATGTGAGTGGTAATCCAACTAATGGTGAACGCCTTGCCTTCCACTAAATTCACTAGGATTAATTAAGTGAACATTATGACATTTAATTAATATTCATGAGCTAGGCTGATAAGGTTAGTAAAGGAGGTCTATAAAACCTGGAGAATGTTATCTGTTCCCATTTCCATTCATTTCAATAAACATGCATGTACCCCTATGCATGCTGTATGCTTATTACTTTTTAGCAATGCAAGGAATGTGTGAGCAATAATCCTACTAGTTAGCGCCTAGTTTCAGCAAATCAGCTAGGACTATTGGCCGAACATTACCTAATTAATATTCATAAACCAGGCTGATGAAGTTAATAAAGTAGGTCTATGAAACTTAGAGAGAGTTATCTGTTTGAATTTCCATTCATCTGAATAAACTGCTGCATGCTTAATGTTGCTCCCAGGGTTATTAAAGGTGATAGAGAGGATTTTTTCGTCGACTGATGTTACTGAGTTTTTGAAATGAGCGCATGCGTAAGAACAGCCCCCCTCCTTCACAGCTCATTTCAAAGGAACGCCTCCCAAAACTCATGCACGAGTATTGGAACACGAGTGTTTACTACCGGTATTCGCTGTGTCGTTTTAGTGGATTCATTATGTCGGACTCACCGCAGGTAACTCATAATCTGCAGTTGTTACTCCTGTCTCCTGACAAAAACATTGCATGCAGCGCCTGTGGAGTATCTCACAAGGAACGGCACGGCAGTGATTGACAAGCCAGCGGGCCAATCTGGGTCAATTGGCTGATGTTTTTAAGGCCCTACCTTGTGCACAGATGATGTATATTAATATTATTACTTTCAGTGCACCTAATAAATAGTCTTTTATCAGTTAGTAAAGACAGTTTCAAGTAATATTGCAAAAATGTATAAAACAAAACATCCTATTTAGCACCTTTAACGTTTTGAATTTAGTATTTACTTCTGTTTTATTTTCAGTTTGTCCTTTTACTACTATAGTGTGATTAATGTTCACAAAGACTGATTCACTAAGACTAAAGTTTTAAGTTTAAAAACTAAACTAAGTATTTAAGTTTAAGTATTAAAGGGTTAGTTCATTTATTACTTACCCACATGCCGTTCCACGCCGGTAAGACCTTCGTTAATCTTCAGAACACAAATGAAGATATTTTAGTTGAAATCCGATGGCTCTGTGAGGCCTCCATGGGGAGCAATGACACTTCCTCTCTCAAGATCCATAAAAGTACTAAAAACATATTTAAATTGGTTCATGTGAGTACAGTGGTTCAATATTAATATTATAAAGCGACGAGAATATTTTTGGAGCACCAAAAAAACAAAAAAACAACTTATAAAGTGATGGCTGATTTCAAAACACTGCTTCAGGAAGCTTCGGAGCACAAATGAATCAGTAAGTCGAATCTGCTGTTCGGAGCGCCAAAGTCACGTGATTTCAGCCGTTGGCAGTTTGACGTGCGATCTGAATCATGATTCAACACACTGATGCATTTGTGCTCTGATGCTTCATGAAGCAGTGTTTTGAAATCGGCCATCACTAAATAAGCCGTTATTTAGTTTTTTTTGGCACTCCAAAAATATTCTCGTCGCTTTATAATATTAATATTGAGCCACTGTATTCACATGAACCGATTTAAATATGTTTTTAGTACCTTTATGGATCTTGAGAGAGGAAGTGTCATTGCTCCCTACGGAAGCCTCACTGAGCCATCGGATTTCAACTAAAATATCTTAATTTGTGTTCCGAAGATGAATGAAGGTCTTACGGGTGTAGAACGGCATGAGGGTGAGTAATAAATGACAGAATTTTCATTTTTGGGTGAATTAACCCTTTAAGTGTGTAAGTATTTTTGTGCTGACAGAGTTGCTGGCTGCATCCGAAATTGAGATTAAAAAGTGTCCACACACTTCCAAATCTTGCCGGAAGTAGTAGTCATCCTGGTGCTTTTTGCCTACTCTTTTAGAGTGCTGTGAATTCAGACATACTTTCTGTTTTTCACCTACTCTACAGTAGGGAAGAATGCGATTTCGGATGCAGCCAGTGTGTTAACTGATCTCATTTTAAATTTCTTGGCCCCACTGCGAGTGTCATGTATTAGCTCTTTCGTGTTTAATGAAGGTGGGTGTCATGCCTGTCAGCTGGAGTACTGATGATAGCCACCAGAGGGCACTCCTTCTGTCTCCTTGATTATATTATGAACTGCATTTCCCATGATTCATTTAATGGACTCATTATGTTCTTATTCCTGCCACCTGTGTGTGATTATCTCATTCATGTTAGCCTATTTAAGACCTGTGTGATTCGTCAGAAATCTTAATGTATGTTAGCATTTTTGGATGTCATATCTGTTCTTTGTCAAGGTCTTGATTCTTTGCCTGTCTCCTGGGATTTCCCTGTTTGACTGTGTCTTAGTCCTTTGTCGTTATCTGGATTGTTTACCCTGTGGTTTTGACTGTAAGCTTGTGTTTGGATCTCCTAGTCATGTCTCTGAGCAGTACACTGGGTTCTTAGTTTACAATATATTCTGTATTTAAATTATTTGAAACTAAAATTAGTTTTAAATATTAGTTTTGTATATATACAGTACTATTTAAAAGTTTAGGGTCTTTTAATACTTTTATTCATTAAGTTTGACATTAAATTAATCAAAACTGACAGTACATTTATAATGCTACGAAAAGATTCCTAATAAATCATGTTCTTTTGAACTTTGTACAACAAGGAATCCTGAAAAAAGTGACAGAAAAATTATATTATGATATACTGTATATTTATAGAGTATATGATGGCTATGAATGACCATTGTTACCCAACAATGATAAATCACAAAATTCAAGATCTAGTGAAATATTTACACAAATATAACAAAAAGGCTTCGTTTTTAATTTTGGGATTGGTTGTGACACTTACAGCAGTACTTTGTGTTCTGACAGACAATTTGTGTCAACACTGTTCACTGTGACTTTCAGTTTGGTGCATCAGTCGCTTTGACACTTGGGAAAGATTAGAGGGTGTTCACACAGGACGTGTTCTCCCTTTCAAACAGCTAGACGGAGCACAACTGCACGGAACAGAGCTCTGGGATCTTGAGAAGTGTTTTTAAAAGTTGAACTATGTTTAACTATGTTTAACTTGACACTTGCCAAAACATGGGCCTCTGGCCAAACATGCCCTTCTGAAACAAATATATAAAAATAACACTGATAAAATGAATATATATATATATATATATATATATATATATATATATATATATATCTTTTCATTACACGTTCATATACCTCTGAACTTTAATTGTCATGTTGAAAAAAAGCTAATGTCCAGTTTAGTGTTATATGAGAATGAGTGAATGTTTTGCTTCTGCTATGAATCGAATGAATTTACTTCTCATATAAAGCAAGTTTGCCAGAATGTGCTTATATATAAACTTACTGAATTTTTCTGTCTTTGAAACAAACCTCTTCTTCTCAGCACGAGAAGACCCCGCTAGATGAAACCGATCTCTTCTTTCTCACTTTCTGCGACACAAGATGGATGTACCGGCAGATAAATCAGCAGCTCAATTGTCAACTTATGGACTCAAGGTATACCTCGAGATCCAGTTCCCCGTTTCTGTCATTAAATCTGTCCTGTTTTACACTCCATCCCTGCAACTTCCTCCCACAAACCGACAGTAATTGGCACAGCCAGATCTCTTGTCTTCCACTTTCCTGGAGGTTCCCTATTTTTCCATTTCCTCCCTCCGTACTGTAGTAGCCATTGATAATCCCCTCAGTTTGACAAGTGGGGCTATTTTAAAATTCAGACTGGATTCATCGGTGAGCCGGGCGATGACACCTTTTAATATCTGAGTGGAGGTTGTGCGGGAAATGTGAAGCAGACGGCCGGGGTGAGAATTCATTACCCGGCCCCTTCTCCCACCAGCGCCAGATGCTGCTTCGCACATTCCATCTCAAACCCGAAATTGAGCGCCCATCCTCTGCATATATTCCAGCCCCATTACAATGTCAGATTTCCAGTCCTGAGATGGCGCCCGCTGCTTATGCGATGTCAGTCAGTAGACAACTTGCTTCAACAACTTGACCCCCATCTGCTCCCTCTTACCTTTTTATTCCCTTCCCAGGATTCATTGCTCATGCAGAGCAAGCTCTCGGCTACATATTTATTTGCAGACAAGCCGGTGTGCAAAGCTGCCGGGTCTCAGCGGAGGTGTGCACCTCCTCGACTTAAATGTGAGGCTCAGAGGCCCAAGGAGATGACATGGAAATGTAGATACTGTGATTGTCTGGTGCCCCACGGAGTGATCAGCACTGTGGGCAAGATGTCATTCATATATTGTCCCAGTATCCCTCTCTTATCATGGTTCTTCCCTCTTCAATTGCCACAGAACGTTTTATTCAAAAACGATGACAGTACTCAGAATTTAAGCATCTGTCACAAGGGAAATGACCAATCAGTGGCACATATATGAATGAGCCATATATAAACTACAGAATGGACAATTTACTAGTAGGATGAATAACCCTAGAATGCAAAAAGGGGGCCAATGGACAATTGTTAAGTTGTTTAATTCTTCATTATTTCTCTGTAATATGTCTTTAATTTTTGCTGCTTATAATATGTTTGTGGAAACTGATCATTTTTTAAAGGTGCCCTAGAATTAAAAATTGAATTTATATTGGCATAGTTAAATAACAAGAGTTCAGTACATGGAAAAGACATACAGTGAGTTTCAAACTCCATTGTTTCCTCCTTCTTATATAAAACAGGCGAATCTCAACATAACACCGACTGTTACATAACAGTCGGGGTGTACGCCACCAATATTTGCATATGTCAGCCCATGATTGAGGCATTACACAAGGGCAGAACGTCTGGATGTGCACAGCTGAATCATCAGACTAGGTAAGCAAGCAAGGAAAACAGCGAAAAATGGCAGATGGAGCGATAATAACTGACATGATCCATGATTACATGATATTTTTAGTGATATTTGTGAATTGTCTTTCTAAATGTTTCGTTAGCATGTTGTTAATGTACTGTTAAATGTGGTTAAAGTTACCATCGTTTCTTACTGTATTCACGGAGACAAGAGCCGTCGCTATTTTCATTTTTAAACACTTGCAGTCTGTATAATTCATAAACACAACTTCATTCTTTATAAATCTCTCCAACAGTGTGTAATGTTAGCCGTTAGCCACAGACCATAGCCTCAAACTCATTCAATATCAAATGTAAAACACCCAAATAAATACAATACTCACAGAATCCGACGCATGCATTCAGTATGCATGACGAACACTTTGTAAAGATCCATTTTGAGGGTTATATTAGCTGTGTAAACTTTGTTGTTCTCGGGAGGGGGCGGAGAGCGCAAGCATTTAAAGGGACCGCAACCTGAAATCGGCTCGTTTCTAATTATGCCCCAAAATAGGCAGTTAAAAAAATTAATTAAAAAAAATCTATGGGGTATTTTGAGCTGAAACTTCACAGACACATTCAGGGGACACCTTAGACTTATATTACATCTTTTTAAAAAAAGTTCTAGGGCACCTTTAACATTCTTTGATAAATAGAAAGTTCAAAAAACTGCTTATATTTGAAATGGAAATCTTTTGTAACATTATAAAAGTATTTCCTGTCACTTTTGATCAATTTAATGCTTTCTTTGCTGAATAAAAGTATTCACTTTTTCCAAGAAACAAATCTCTCAGACAACAAACTTTTGAACTGTAGTTTTTATTACATAAAGATAAAAATGTGATGACTTTACTTTGAAGAAAGCAATTAAATCTTTTGACCTCTTTTTATGTATTTGTTGTAATAATGCATTGTAGGTTTAAGTGATACTTTGTTTCTTTTATCACAATGCTGTTGCATTCTTATTGCTTTAATATACATAGAACAACAATATTTGCTGTGGTGATGCCAGAGCATATGGCCTTTGATAATGAGCAATAATATAGAAACCAGGGTCATTGAAAAAGTGTGAAAAGTTTTAGTTTCATAGAGCTCACTACATACAGTACATGTTCTCCTAGTCTCATTACTGTTTTATATAGTTTTCTTAATCTAACAGACCCTCAATTATTATTATTTTTTTCTTTTACCATGGTGACTTTTAGGGACAAGACCTCTTTTGACCAGTTTTTCTTTTGTTCAAGGCTTAGACCAAAAATTTAATGAGTTTCCATAGTTGTCTTGAAAAGTAATCTTAGTGTAATTACAAAAAATAATGGCTCAGATTCTAATGCAGAACGTGCTGCTCCTTGCAGAATGTAAAATCTCTAGCAAAAGGCTTTAGCTTTTTTTTGTAAAGCAGATACCAGCAGGTTAGCAGGTTGTGCACAGCTGAAACTTGGACTGCAAAAACATATTGTTCTGTTAAAAGTAATCATGGATGAAGAGTTTAAAAGTTCTGATAAGTATTTTGGAGTTCCAATTGAAAAACAGAGAAGGGCAGTTAGGCTATATAGAATATAGAAGGTCAATTGCCCACAGTAATACGTAGGCCTTTATCATATAGTGCATTGGAAAACTGCATAATAGTTAAACAATATCACACAAGCAAGAGTGCTGTTGTTCTAAAAGTAATATTTCTAAATGTCAAAGTCAAAGCAGAATAAAAACAGCTGCACGTCTTCATGCAGTACACCTGTTTCTTTACTATATGAATCAGTGTTTTTGATAGAATCGATAGTGTAAATGATTTACCTTCTATAAATGACACACTCATAAAGACAGCCACCTACTTGCGTAACAATGTAATCTGCAGGAAAAAAAAAAAAACATACTAATGCACAGATCTTTCTGGAATGCATGAACACAGACTAGCAGAGTGACCCCATGCTGTTGAAAATCCCATTCATTTTCTGTATAGAGAAGGCAAATCTACCAGGAGCTATATGTTACCTGATATATGCTATGTTCGATCTTTTTCTCTGATTTTTATAAACCTTTTTGCTTCAGAGCAAAGTCTGGGTTATGATGTCAGAGCTGGTTGCTTTTCTGTCTTCTGTAATCTTTTCTGTGCAAAAAAAAAAAAAGGCTAGAGTTAAGAATGAAGGTGAGATATTACAATTTGAAGCTACTTCAGTTTTACATCCTTTAAACATATAATATGCGTCATTCAATATGCGTCATGTGACAATATCAGATTATTACCAGCAATTGATGGAAATCCTTTGAACTAAAATGAAAGCGGCCTGTTTTACTTAACCAACGTACTATGCAGGGCTCCTACTTTAATGGAAACCAGGATATTTTCAATTTTATATTGTGATTTTTAGGCCTGGAAATTAATAAAATCTTTAAAAGTCATAGACATTTTTATAAGGCATTATTTGTTGTTGTCGTCGTTGTTCTTATAGCTAGGCTCAGCTCTAAAATATTTTATCAGCTCTTTCTAGCTTTTGAAATATTTTAGATGTCTGTAAAAATGATTTTCTGCCTTTTCCAGTGCTCTTGGGCAACTGAAAACATCATGGAAATGCATTGGTCAAAAGCAGTGAGAACCCTAACTAGAGTTTTGGTAAGCCTATTTAAAATACCTTTGGTCCTTTTGTTGCTGACTCTTTGGTTATCTTTGTGTTTCACCCTTATTGTGTGTAATAAAGAGCTGCAAATTGGGTTCTGCATCCTCGCTCTGAGCCTTTTGTTACACCTGCATTATGATGCATTGCTATATTTACTGTGGAACACGAGCAATAATCAGCCCGGCCCACACACCCTAACGAGAGGTGCTGCTCCTTATGGGTTCTCCTCCATCAATTCTTTTAGTGCTCTAATTTTGGCTCTTTTCTATTAAGTAAGGTTGCACAAAACAATTACGGCTGCCAGTGTTTTAATTCACTCCATGCTCAGACCTTGTTAATTTGGTTCTCAGCACGGATTCGTATTTGAAGAACTCCTTCCATTATCAGTTTCCGACACCTTTTTGGCCAAGGAATGTGTCTTAATGGTATGTTGTGATAGAGCAGTTTCTCTTGGCTGTTAACCAGTGCTGCTATGACTTCTTCAGCTCCCTTAAGTTGTTGTTAAACCACTTGTTAAAACACTGTGTACTTTTTGTCTCTATTTTTGTAAGCCGAGGACAGTCTTTTCCTCTTGACCTGTCATGTATGAGCCTCTAAACCCTAATTAATGTAAGAAGCCCAGCTGCTTTGTCACTTATCAGGTCTCTACTTATAAACTGAGACTGTGTGCCACCCGCTCATGTTCTGATTCACACGTAAGGACCCACACACACAGCAATTACATTGCATGAAGGGCCTGATCTGCACTGTTAAGTTGTGGGGAATAATACTGTGCAGTAGAGATGGGAATCATATAAGGAATTTAATCATTTGGGTTCTGATTCCTCTTAATAAATAATTATTAGAAACTTTACAATTCCATTAAGAATTCTTTTAATCTTTTTCATAAGAAATATTTGTAAAAAAGCTATTCTTTTTATATTTACTGCCCTTTTAGGCCTGTTTTCATTTTCGATTTCACCAGTAAATTAGAGTAAATTTAAAGGGTAGTTCACCCAAAAATGAAAATTATGTCATTAATTACTCACCCTCATGTCGTTCCACACCCGTAAGACCTTCGTTCATCTTCAGAACACAAATTAAGATATTTTTTGATGAAATCTAAAGGCTCAGTGAGGCCTTTATTGCCGGCAAGATAAATAACACTTTCAGATGCACAGAAAGGTACTAAAACATATTTAGTATAGTTCATGTGTATAGTGGTTCAACCGATTTCAAAGCACTACTTTATGAAGCTTCGGAGCTTTACGGAATCTTTGGAGCGCCAAAGTCACGTTATTTCAGTAAACGAGGCTTCGTTACGTCATAAGTGTTTTGAAGTTTCAATAGTTCACGTGACTTTGGCAGTTTAATACGTGATCTGAACCACTGATTCGAAACAAAAGATTCATAAAGCTTCGTAACGATTCGTAAAGCTTCATTGAATCATTTTCCTGTTATCACAGTAAAGCTGCTTTGAAACCATCTGTATTGTATAAAGCGCTATATAAATAATGGTGACTTGCTTTGACTTGACTTGACTCTGCTGAAGAGTGCACGTACGAGAACCATTATTGGAACCAAAAGTCATGACAATAATTAGATTGTAGTATTTTTCATAAAGGGAATCCATTCAGGAAAATCCTTGGTTCCCAACCCATCTGCTCCGGTAACATATACCTCCTGTCTGGGTGTAATCTATGGAGCTGTCATACAAACACTGAGGTTCTGGTTGGTCGCCAGTCCATTCTGGTAGCAAATTCCCTTTTACACGGCTCACATCTATACAATCAAACACACATACATAGATGGACATACACATGATGTGCACATTCAACACACAGACACCCTCAGTATGAATCAGTGCAGGTGTCTTGCTCTGCTGGTCACAGTTTAATGAACACTGACACCACATTGAGAAGGATACGGGCCAGGCCTGCTGGTGTTTTATACATGAAACACACTGCAGTGAGCCACAAGGAAACCCAGAAGCTCCTTACTGTGCTGAAGCCATTGTTAATATGACTGCTGAAATATACTACTGCTTTATTGCTTAAGCACATTGAAAACTGTAAGTACTGTGACATGAATGATGTGTGTATCAATATTTATGTTACTGTCAATAGTTTCTACAGTCTCAACAGATTGCAGATTGAATTTACAATAAATAGAAGCCATTAATTTTCACTTGGCAAATGGGGAATTCTGCCACTACAACTCGGTGTGGTATATCTTCCTGACAGACAGACTGTCAACAACTGTGTTAATAGAAAGGAACAACAATGAAACTTTAACATTTCACAAGCTGTAACTTTTAAATAGCCATGAATGTCATTATAATTCAAACCTGACTGGAAATGTGTTTCCCATGGGAACTTATAAGCTGGCCTACTCAAAAATGCTGAAGATGACTTCAAGCAAACCTATTAGGGTGCAAACAGATGACCCAGTTGGTCTATTGTCAGTACATGCTCATAAAAGCCTCCAACAGCAACTCTAATGTTAGCTCCCAACTCAGAAATCAGCAGAATTGAAAGTGTTTGGGGAGCCTTGCTGTAATTTGGCCAGAACGTTTGGATGAAATAAACAGTGTGCCATTGCATCAAGGGCAACCGGAATGACTACACGGTTGTCCAGGTGGGAAATAACCTCAGGCACACAATTCAAATTTAAAACTCAGCGTGTTCGCAGAGATGAAGCTGGAAATCTGACAGTAAATCTGCCCTGCTTTGGGCCGCAGCCAGAGATCAATATGTGCAGTGGGAAGGGGGATGCTCGGGGGGAGGTGGGATTATTCAGTATGGTTGATGGCTTTTCAGCTTGGTGATGGCAAGTAATTTGTGGTGCTTCATTGTGTAACCTGCTGCCCATTAGAAATGACCGGATAACTGGGCTTAGATGCAGTTTAGTCCGCTATGAGCGTGGTATGGTTTAATACACAATAGACAATGTCTTTGATTGATCAAATCATTTTCAGAAATCCAATATGCATAAATATAGTGCTCAGGGACTGGGATTGGATGGGGGCATGACTGCATTGATCCAAAAGAACATATCATTTGTATCAATTGGTGCAAGAGTCGATGCTTTCCACTACTGTCTATGTAAGTCATTTGTATCCATTCTTATTTTGTTTGTTGAATTATACAGCTATTTTCTCCTAAGCTCTGTACCTTGGCTTGCATTTATTTATAAAAATACTGCAACAAATGGTGTTCAGCTTCATCTGATTCCTGAACGAATTACTCTTATGAGCCATTTTTAGTCAATCAAAGACGTACGATATGGGTCCAGAGTCTAAAGCCCGGAACACACCAAGCCGACACTGACGAACTAGTGGCGACGAAAGCAGACTGTGGGGTCAGCTCACGTCGGCAGCGTCTGTGTCCAAAGTTGCCCTGACACACCAAACCGACGCTCAACAGCCGACGGCCAAGTAGCACGTCCGTTCTGCGCCTGCGTAAGATGAAATGCCTTTCTGTACCAGGAGGTGGCAGCAGCTGACTAGCCAATCAGAATGATCAGATGGCCCGAAGGACTGATGAGCTCCGACACCGATTCAACATATTGAATCGGATGAAAAAAGGCCGACGGGGACCAACTTCAGGCGACGGTGTGGAGCACACTGAGAAAACTTAGTTGGCCGACGAACAAAAACTGCCCGACGGCTGACCATCAGCTTGGTGTGTTCTGGGCTTAATATTATTCCAGAAAGACTGTGAGTTGGTTAGTTTTTTTGTGAATTAAACACATATAGCTTTCAACTAACTGTGTGACATTAATTAGTAGATTCTCATTCTCGTTGATGGCGATAGCCTTGTGGGCAGCGCCGACATATAGCGTTGTTGCGCTTCAGGCGATCCAAGTTCAAGTCCTGGCTCATGGACCTTTCCCGAGCCCTATTCGATGCTATCCTATCACAATAGGCAAAAATCGCAAAAAAAATCCTTTCTCAAGATACATCTTTGTTGTCTTTTTCTTACCTTGTTTGTCTAATATGTCCATTACAGATGAAGCATTCAAGGACTTCATGTTGACAGACTTGCAATCAGGAGAGTTTACTCACATTCAATGTCCTACTCTGAAAGCCATTACAACTGTCGTCTGACGGCATGTCACAGTTTTGTTCCTCTGTTATATTCTGCACCATCAGAGTTATGGAACATCTACAGACAAACCTAACAAGCTTTTTCACTGCCACAAATTCTTGTGCTTGGGTTCACAGCCACAAGAGGAATAGAAGCCAAAGCTCAGCCCGGTGTGAGAAGGTCTCCCTCAGGCAAGTGTGAGACTGGCCTTGGTAATTGGCACCAGTGAACGTGAAGGTCCTGGCATGAAATCCAAAACCAGAGGTGAGACTAACCCCTGTGGATCACAGTAGTGCCCTTAAGTGGTTTTTCCTAGAGGCATTATTAACCACCTCCATGAGACTGCAAAGGCTTAGGACACTGTTAAAAATGCACTGTGTAGCCATAGCAAGGCATGTTTCAGCTCTTGTGTGATTTTAGGAAGTGGTTAAAGTGTACTAAGAAGGAAATTCAACCTGATTTAAGGTCTGTGGTGGATTGCATGCTGGAGTAAAACTTATGTCAATCACTTGGTTTGTATTTCTGCTTTGCATGCTGGGTAGCTCCATCCACACCGCAGACTCACCAAAATCCTGCTCCTCATGCACATAAACCCTTTTTGTGCCAACGTTACAATTACATCACAGCATTAGCTAGAGGAAAACTGGAGGCGGCCAATACAAACCAGCACAAATTTTATTTTTTGCCAGACAAAAAACAGACAACATCTGTGGATGAACGAAATAAACAAACGGACTGGACAAAAAAAAAAGATTATCAAAAATGCTCCCATTTGCAGCGCACACTTTATATCAGTTAAGATTAAATAAACTATTGTCTTTTGTTGGGATGGATTATGGTTTGGTTACGTGTCTAAAGATTTCTCATGCATGCTGACCTAATCAGAAATTGGGAAACAAGTTAAGTGATTTCTCATGTAAATTTTTAGTGACTAACTTTGTTAGTCGTACAACTAGCAGTTAGCTAACAACCAAAGATTAAACATAAAGGAAGCTGTTTGTGTCGTCTCTCTTTCTACAATTGCCATAAGTGCAATTGTAGAAAGGGAGAGGGAACAGTGAGAAAGCCCATGTTATGTGTCAGGTGTGTGTTCAAGTAGTTGCATTTGCTAACGTTTACCACTGTTAGTACATTGTTATTGGCAAATAAAGATTTATACGCCATCAGTTTCTCTTTAATATACACTCTCGGTTTCTTTGATAGGTGTAGATGTCAGGCTACTCAACTGGAGGTAATCCTGCCAGATCGTCCATCCATTGAGTGAGCGTGTATGGGTCCGCCAATCTGGTTCCTTCTGTTAAAAATAACATTTTCAAAAAACAATTGTGATTCCGGACCACGTATTCTGAAAAAAGTCGGATTTTCTCCAGTAATTGTTACAAAACAAGCAAAACTTACTAGCTAGTGTTAGTGAAGTGGTCAAGGGAGTCTTTCTGCCTCCACCTAAAGCTCCGCCCACAAAAAAGGGGTCTATTAAACCAAACTTGGATGTGGATGTTTAAATTGGACATTATATGGCAAATCACATAAAGTATGCCCCAGCAAACACTGAACGCTCCCCTATCGTTAACGAAATCAATTCCAGGGGGAAAATAACCAAGTTTGTCAGTTTTCAGCACTGCAGTGTGTTGCAAGTACTAGAGTTGGTTGTATTTTGTGATTGATTGTGTCATGTCACTCACATTGCACATGACATGCGGGTTTTAAATAGTAATTAAAGTAATTAAAATAGTAATTAAAATATGAGTAATTAAAATATGACTTACTAATACATCAGTACGTTTTACCAAAGTCCCTTTAAGACAAGTCATTTCACTCGGCGGCCATCTTTGAAATGCCTCTCAGGCATCCTGGGCATCATGCAATCTCTTTGAATGGGGAAACATCAAATTCTCCAAAACTGTTTGCCAACCTTATGATTAAATTTCATATTTGAAATCACCAATGAAATCTAACAACAACCGGCTCATAAATTTAGTTTCTAAACGCTCGAATCATGACAAAAAAAACGGTATTTTTCAGGCTGGATCAAGCTAATGCGCATGCGCAGACCTAAATGCGCGTCTCTTCGGAGGCGCGCGTCTGACTGTTTCTATAGAAACCGGTGATTCTAACGGCCGCTGAAGTGACGCGATGACTTTACCAGTCGGCGATTGGCTCTTATTTATAAGGCGGGACTTATTCCGCCATATTGCGCGTTACACTTTCTCCCATTCAAAACTATACGAGTGACACATCTTGTGTTATTCTATAGTCTTTGGTTTTACTCATTTGTTTTACTAAGTAAATTGTGTGCACAATATAATAATTTTTTCCCTCGATTTTCTAAATCATGCCCACGTTGTACTGATTCATTCCCTTATTCTAGTTAAATAAAAACAAGGGAACTAATTAGTTTAAAGTGTCCATGATTCGCTAAAACTATAGGGATCAAATTAATAAATCATGGGAACAAATTCTTAATTTGTAGCCACAATTTAACTAAAATGAGTGAACGACTTACAAAAGAGGAACAATTTGTCAAGGAGCCAACAATATTCATAATATACAGTGACAGGTTTATTAGACAACTAGATTAGGAAGCAAGCTGGAACAAACAAACAAATTGGTTGTTGCTGGAATCTTGGTCAGGACAAGGTGTGCATTTACCTAACACTTTTATCCAAAGAATTCAAGACATGTTCAGTTTGTTTTTTCCTTGGGAATCAAACTCATTGTCCGGACGCTGCTAGCGCCATGCTCTACCGGTTGAGCTACAGGAACACAAATTGAAATGTCAAGCCTGCAACCAGCTTGTTTCATTAAGACTTCCTAGTAAACAGATCTATAACCAAGTCCCTAGTCAGACTTGTGTGTAGTTTTCATTTGCATGATATCGCTCAGGGATTTAAAGAAGACTCTGACATGTCTCTAGAGCTTGTAAAAGGTAGATTGTATTCATGCAAATCCATCTGTATTTGCTTTTTAAGCAGAGCCTTGTTGTGTCTCTACAGGGAACATCCCACATTAGTCAGATTTCTTTTTTTTTTTTTTTTTGTCTCTCCCCTGGGCACTGGAAAAGTCTTGCTGTGTTCATTCTGCTCAGCTTCAGGCAGAGGTGTTAATAGAACCTCTTGTGAATCTCCAGTCTACACTATCATTAGCCCTGGGGTGGGCCGGAGGGAAAGCAAGGGACCAAAGCACATCTCTTCTCTTTTTCCTTGTTTTTTTTTCCCCCTCTCCCTCATCTGTTCTCTCTTCATGAGTTATTATTTCCCATCCACAGACACATAGCTGTTGAACTGTATGGGCATGCATGGAATATGATCAATAAAATATCGTCACCCAACACATCACTCTTCAATCTTTCTCACTTCTCGGTTCCCTGTTTTCTCTACTTCATACATTTGCATTTGCTCCCCTCTCCTTCTCTTCATATTCAAAATGCCTTTGGGAGATTTTCCTTTTCACTGCCATGTTTATTCAGGGACAATATGGGAAGGAGATGGACAGCTCGTAGAAAAATGAATGAGAGAATATTGCACTTGTGAGGATGAAGCTCTGGGCTTTCAATTAAAATTGCCTTTTCCTAGAAGAAGAGATGGGTGGTATGACTAAAATCATAACATAATATACACAGTTACTTAGAGCATAATTTAACATTTGGTTTTTCTTTTCACTCATTATCATTGACATGTTTGGGGTTGGTAAAAATGTGTAAGGTTTTTGAAAGAAGTCTCTTAGTCTCACCAAAGCTGTATCTATTTGAACAAAAATACAGAAAAACAGTAATATTGTGAAAAAATATTACAATTTAAGAGAATTGTTTTCTATTTGAATATATTTTAAAATGTAATTTATTCTTGTGATGGCAAAGTTGAATTTTCAGCTGTCATTATTCCAGTCTTCAGTGTCACATGACCCTTCAGAAATCATTCTAATATGCTAATTGTGCTGCTTAATATTTTTTTGTGGAAATCTTTGTACAACTTCAGGATTTCAAGATTCTGTAATTGAAATTGATTGATCAATGCAAACAATCTGTGAATTCAAACAAAAATAATTTTGTTATCCACACTTTTCACCTATGCATTAAATTGGTCAAAAAGTACTGTAAAGTTGTTTACAAATGACTTTATCTTTCAAATAAATACTATATTATTGGATCTAAATACTCAAAACTTAAGCCACTAAATTATTTAGCTGAAGTTCATCTCTGAAATTTCTATACAACTTTTTAACATTTGACAAGCAGTTGTGGAGATTTGAGTCATTCACCTTCAAGGGCTGTCGTCAAAATGGCGTTTTTGTTAACTGAAACTTGATTTGACTGAACATAAATTCACGTTTCTCTCATTCACCAGGTAAGCAAATGTGAATTTGATATCATTATTCAGCAGCTCAACAACAACAACAACAAAAAAGTAATTCAAAGAAAATTGTATTATTTGAAACACACTTCTTCCTCCAGACACACAAACAGGTGTGTTTAAGCAAAATCTGCAGATCGGCAGAGCCCAGATATCATCTAGTGCAAGAATAAGCCAGTCAGTAAGTGAATTAATTCAAACCGATTGACTTTGCAAAGTGTCACAATTCCAGAATTGATGAAACCTCCATCAATGGATTGAATACTCACTTCTGAGTCACAGCCGGCCCAGAAGCCAATCACCTGAGTGCTTTTTTGCCCCAGCAGGCAATTCCACAAGAGTATTCAGATCAATTTACCAGAGTAATGGCTTTGTCTGGGTTTTGTATGCATGTTTAATTTTTCACCCTCAAGCAGCAGCAGCACTGCCCCAGATTTACAGTTTTCTGTATTAAAGTTGGACAGAATCAGCACTGACCCTGATTCTTTCTCTCAACATTTATCAGTTTTAATAAAAAATTAAGTCTCAGGAAGAGACGATAAGATGGCAGCGGGACGCTGGCAGGATCACAGACTGAATGATAAAAAGGGACTTTCTGAAAGGTTACAAAAAATACAAAACTGGTGCACATGTGGCACCAATCCACTTCAGGAAAAACATTTACATTATATTTACATTTATGCATTTATCCAAAGCGACTTAGAAGAGAGGAACAAAGCAATTCATCAAGGAGCCAATAATATTTGTAATATACAATGCCAGGTTCATTTGACAACTAGATTATTAAGCAAGCTAGCGGAGAGAAGAAATGCAGAGAATATTTATTTGTGTGTCTATGTAAGTGCACTGCTTTGAGGGATTAGTTCACTTTGAAATGAAAATCAGCCCAAGCTTTACTCACCCTCAAGCCATCCTAGGTGTATATGTCTTTCTTCTTTCTGATGAACATAATCGCCAAAATATTAATAAATATCCTGATGCATTCGAGCTTTATAATGGTAGTGATAGGAATCAAAGAGTATGAGCTGAAGAAAGTGCTTCCATCTACATCCATCCATCCATCATAAATGTTTTCTCCACATGGCTCCGGGGGTTAATAAAGGCCTTCTGAAGCGAAGCGATGCATTTGTGTAAAAAAATATCCATACTTAACAAGTTATGAAGTAAAACATCTAGCTTTCGCACGAGCTGCCTTCCGTATTCAACATACGCAGAAAGTGTAGAACTCTTGCAGTTCACAAAGTAACTGACGTGACGCCAATTTACTTTTGCCTCGTTTTGAAGGAACAACAAGGCGTCGCTCATTCAGTGATCTTAAGCTGGTGGTGGGGGGTGCAAACTTTTAGAAGTGAATTGATGTAGGGAGGTGCAGTTCCATTGGTAGTTCTGAAAACTGGTAAATTTTATTCTGGATGCATCTGGGAGCCAGTGGAGTGTGATCAGGAGGGGTGTGACTTGAGTACTCTTATAGCCAGGACAAACCAAGCCAACGGTCAGCCGTTGAACAATGATTTTTGAGTGTCAGTTGGCTTAGTTTTTTCAGTGTGTTCTGCACCGTTGGCTCTAGTTGGACGCTGTTGGTTTTTTTTGGGCCAATTCAGCATGTTGAATCGGCGTCGGGCCATTAGTGAGAGAGAAAACTCTGATTGGCTGTTCAGCTTAGCGAACGAGTGAGTGCACAAGAATAAAAGCAAAAGTGATGAAAACGAGCAAAGAAGCCAAGAGAATACAGACAGAAAACTGTTATAATTTTTACATCATCTTATCTGAGAATTCGAATGCACAAAATAGACTATTGATACCTGATGGGCCTACCAGAATGCACATGCTAGTCGCTTTTAGTCCTTTTGATGTGTTCAAGTGCAGCTTTTTGGCCGAAACACAGCTGACAAGAGCCAACAACACAGTCAGCTTCGTCGCTGCTTCGGCTTAGTGTGTCCCGGGCTTTAGGCTGGTTGAAGACCAGGTGTGCTGCTGCTTTCTTGAACATCTGCAGGGACTTAGATGCACTGGCTGGAAGGCCTTTAAGTAGGGTGTTGTAGTAGTCCAGTCTTGAAATGACAAGAGCTTGGACAAGGAGTTGTGTCACATACTCTGACAGGAATGGTCTGACCATGTTCTTTGCTGTCCTTGATTATGTTAGTGTTGTGGACCTCAGTTGTACAGTGATGTTGTGATCAACTGATGGATCTGCAGGAACCCCATCTTTGCAAAGTTGAGCTGAAGATGATGCTCCTTCATCCAGGCAGAAATATCTGGAAGGCTGGCAGAGATATGAGCTGAGAAAATGGAATCATCAGGTCGAAATAACAGATAGAGCTGTATGTCATCTGCATAGCAGTGGTAGGAGAAGCATGTGCCTTTATGATCATCCCCAGTGAAGTTGTGTAAATGGAGAACAACATCAAGCAAGAAACTTGTGAGCTTGGAACAACATGTAGGTGAATAAATAATGACAGAATTTTAATTTTGGGGTGAATTCAAGCTTCAAAAGAATGGAAAATCCCAAGTTTCTTCATATTTTTAAAGAGGCAGACCATGGAAATACTCCATATCTTGTCTCATTTTTGGCTATGTGTAATTTTTTATCCATGTGCAATTCGTCTCATGCACTCATTCAAGTAAAAACAAGAGCAGAGACCAAATAACGCATGCGACTATTCAGTTTGACAGTAATATTCAGTAATTCACAAGAAAGATGACTTTGAGACGTACCGCTCGACAGCGTCCTCCCTAGCATCAAACAGCAGACCACTTTGAGCACAGCGTGAATGTGTGCGTGTGCGCAGACGGCCGTTATAAACAAACTCAGACTGGACGCAAGCGGGCACCGCTAGACCTCTGATTCATGTCTGACTCCAGGCTGAATTGATTACAGCAGCTGTCTGATTGCTGACCGTCCATCTGCTGCGGCCAATCTAAATTGCAGCTCCTCCGAGGGTCTCGCGGCCCCTCCCTATTCCAGTCCAGCGCCGATAAATCAAATCTCACCCCGTGATTCAGCCCTCACTCTCTGCCATGCCAACACAGGAAACGACTCACCATCTCTAGGGCAATTTCCCCAGAGATTGAATTGAAGTGATTTATGAGTGCCAGGCATGGCATGCAGGACGCATGACTTCATGGCGATGAATGTTTGTGAGCTCACGGAAAACAGAAAATGTTCTTTGTGGGCATGAAAATGAAAGTCAAACTGATTTGAATGAGAAAGATGTATGATGCCATTTCTTTTGCACACATCGTGTATATATTCTTGTGTGCTTCATTGCAGGTTGCCTTTGAAACTTTTCAACTTCAGCAGAAGCTGAACAGAGGGAAGAAAACTTTGGACGAACTTGGGATTTTCCATTCTTTTGCAATTCTGTCATCATTTTTGTCACCCTCATAAAATTAGGAACTTGTATGACTTTTAATCTATGCAGCAGTTGAAGGACACTGCAGCTTTCAAGCCTAAAAATACGACTTATGCATTATATCCCGAGTCTTATGACGCCATATGATTCTTTTGTCAAAAACAAATCAGATTTTTTTTTTTTTATTTGTCTTTCTTTGCTGATGATCTTCTTTCCAGTGAGTTGTTAAATGAATGTCCAAATCTTTGAGTGAATTGAACTCCTGGATCAGTCTGATTTGTGAATGAATCATTCAGACTAATTTTGTGAACTGAATCAAAAAGATCATATTCAAAAGAACACAATTACTTCACTCATGAACTCACCAAGGAGAGTTAGAACAGATTTTCAGTGGTTAACGACTTAAATTTTGGTCTGTCACACACACACACACACAAAAAAAAAAATCATAACTTTGAAGGACTAGGAATAAAATCACACCCCAGCTAACAAAAATATGTTCTAAGAATGTTTTGCTAATGTTCATAAAATAGTTTTTCCTTGGTTGTGCGAATGTTAAGGAAACATTCCATTTTATCATTTTCTAAACATTATGGGAATGGTACTGTCCAACATTTGAGAAAAAAACAGATGAACTTCCAATTAAACGTTTCAGGAAAAACCTTCCATGAACGATGTATAAATAATGTTTTTGTGCTAACGTTTTGAGAACATTAGTAATTGTATTAACATTACTGGAAGAATGTTTGTTCATTACTTTGAGAGAACATTGCCAGAACGTAAGCCAACTTTCTGAGAACATTACCTGTTAGCTGGGACAAGTCATATGGACCACATTTATGATTCCCTTTTGTCATTTTGGAGCAGCCCTGGTCCTCATTTACATTTAAAAAGAGTGACATTCTTCAAAACACCTTTTCTGTTCTACAGAAGAAATGCAATCATACAGGTCTGAAACAACAAGAGGATGACTAAATAATGAAAGTTTAGCCATCTATTTTTTTCACATCAACATATACCACAAACCTGCTCATGATTTATGTCAATATTCCCTTTGAGGTGAAAAATTACAAATGAATTTCATACCTACTCAAGCATGTACATGTTCATACTTCCACACATGCTTTCTCTCACAAATATGTATTCACACACCTAGTCCTGCTTTGAGTTGTGACAGGTGAGGAGAAGAAGTGTGACAAGTGTGTCTTCTGCAGACGATCACCTCAATTCCACTCATTAAGCATTGCTGAGGGGGGGATCTGGGGGTGCTGTTGGGTAGAAAGCAAAAAGACGGCTCACACATATCTGAACCTATGTCATTTCATCTGCTTTGTTCAACCAGGTGTGAGGCAATATGCATCTGTGTATTACATACTGTATAAAACTCTATCAATATCTGATTTACTCACAGCATGCGTCAAGTAGCTCCAATGTGTGACTTACTGGTGCAATAAAACACTATAATTCAAGAAAGAAAGACTGCTTGTGCAGCTGATAAGCCAGAAAGACTGCATTTGAAAGAAAACTTTTGTGCAGTGTTAAAGGACAACCCTGCAGTCATATTCTGTGGGCAAAAGAGTGTAACTTTGATATTGGATATTTTCCAGAGGGCCAAAAATGGTAGAGGTCTTGTTTTCTAATTTTAACAGGACTTCAGAGTCAAGTTATTGGTTCACAAAAAGTCATGGTGGTGTGAGACTGCTGACCGCAAACACATTTACCGCATGACTGTGAGCTGAGACAATTTGAAGTGTTGTCCAAATTGTAGACCATTTTAATTCCCTATAGTGCATTATTTTATAGCAGTAATACACTCTATCTATCTATCTATCTATCTATCTATCTATCTATCTATCTATCTATCTATGCATAATATATTGCAGATATATTTTCTCATGCAGTATAAATACATATGGTAAAATATATTACGTAACACATTTCTTACATTTTATAATTATTTACATTTTATTTCATACTGTCAAGTTAGTTAACAAGAGAACACTTGCATGTACTAAAGTTTCTACCGAAGAGACTATCACTGTGCTATAGCGTGCATAACCTTTACTTTTTAAATAAAGTTATTATAGTTTTAATGGAGCTCAGCCAATCATAAACCTAACCACAGACTCTACTCTCCAGCACAATGGTAACCCCGAAAACTCACACATACCAGAAAACCCTTTAAATTCCAAAATAATACAAATTTAAACACTAACAGATCACCCCCTATATCAATATTGAGCAAAACACATGAAATAGCACTTAATTTTAACATTTACTCTCCTTTGACAGTCAGAAGCAAAGCATGCTGGGAACTGGAAGTCTGTTGTAACCACTGATTGTAACTCACTCTGTGAATGTGTATATATGTGTGTACAATACATTTATGTGCAATATATGTACATAATAAAGGATAACACTTTATGAATGTAATGCTATTTTTGTCTTCATTTATAAAAATGTTATATATCAATATATAGCCATACATGGTCAATGCATATATTGCAGTATATTGAAAAATATAAGCACTAGATTTCCATATATGGAAATATATTATGTAATATATCGCATTATATTTTGCAGTATATTCCCATATGTTTTTGTTCTGTCTATCTATCTATCTATCTATCTATCTATCTATCTATCTATCTATCTATCTATCTATCTATCTATCTATCTATCTATCTATCTATCTATCTATCTATCTATCTATCTATCTATCTATCTCTGTGTGTGTGTCTGTCTGTCTCTCTGTCTGTCCGTCTAATTCCATTGAGGCCTACCAATGGAAAAAATGCACCTCCTTTGTATTTTATTTATTTATTTATTTTAGTTTATTTATTTATATTAATTATTTATCTGTTTCACATTATATATATATATATATATTTTATATTATTGTCTTCATTAATTATACTTATTATTTATTTATTGTTTTATTTTTTACTTATTAATTTACCACTATTGTATTCATTAATTATAATTATTATTTATCATTTTAATATTTACTAATTAATTACCCCATGACAAAATTATTAATTTAACTTTTATTTAAGTCTACCAATGGTAAAAATCCACCACCCTTGCATATTTATTTATTTATTTATTCATTCATTCATTCATTCATTCATTCATTCATTTATTTATTTATTTATTTATTTATTTATTTATTTTAATGTGTTGTGTGAAAAACTGTATAGACTTTTTCTGAAAAACTGCTTAACTACATTTTTAATTTCTTAACTAAAATTCTTTAGCTTAAGAGGAAATATGAATTTTACCTACGGTGTAACCATACGGGGAATCACCAGACAGGTATGGATGTTGTCTGTTCACTTTAAGCATCACCTCTTTTGATCTAAGTGCTAAAAAATCATTACATTATCTGCAGCACTACAGAAACCATTCCTCGTTAAGAGATTGTGGGGCGAGAGGTCTGTCCCTGGTATTTACTTTCTTCAAACACATCTAGTGAGCGCAGAGAGCCCTGGAAAGATCACTGAGGGGGTCAAAAGAACAGAAATCCCATTATGCTATGCAACAAAATCTATTTGATACCACCATTTCTCCATGTTAAATTAAACCATCGGCACCTGTCAGGCTTATCTGTCAAACGGCTCCTGACTCTCTCATCCATTGTAAACACATTGCCGGCGATCGATCCAAACAGCTGCTACTGTAATAGTCTTCCTCCACAATTATAAGGATGTTGGGACTGTTTTGTTGTTCGTTTAATATGGCGAGGGTTTTGGGAATATCACTTTCAGATGTCTCCGGCACACTCTTCTCAAATATTGATTGTGCTCTGTCATGGCCAGAGCAGCTGTGATGGGCTCATAAGCTTCATTCTGTCATTTTTTTCTGCAGGTGAGATGAATTTGTGATGCCCGAGGCAGCTTGTTTTAATTACACCCTCTCTTTATGCTCCATTGAATTACAATGGCAGTTCCTTAATTACGCAATTCATCAAATTCTAAATACAGAAAAGTTCAAATTAAAACAGAAATCTTGCTGCAAACCCATTTAACAAGTCAAACTAGAAAAAAAAAAACACATTGGCTAAAGCCTTATGTTATAGAAAATGCATCATTTTATGAACTAGAGAGCAACATAAAATGACATTTGCAATCGTAATTGTGACAGTTGTGGTTTGATTTTCATCTCTATTTATTTCTTTTTTTAGATGACTTTCAAGCTACTTCATAAGCCCTACTTCACAGCTTTCAAACAGATCTGATTTGAACTACCAATGCAGTCAGAATATCATTTATACATAACCTCTTTTTTCTCTTTATTTTCTTTTCATCTTTTCCAACTTTTCATCTTTTCCCATCTTGAATGAAATTCTTAAAGGAAGGATGTTTGTGACCCTTTTTACGATGCTGGTATGTTTTTGATGGCACTTAAGTTCTCATTTTTTTCAGTCCAAAAGTTTTTGTCAGTAAAAAAAACTAGATAAAAATGTGTTTTACTCCAAGCAATAACAAAACAATTCGTTCTCACACAATTGTGACTTTCCACAGTCAGAGAAACTGCAACCGGAGCTTCTGCAATTTGTCAGTTTGCTTTGTTTGAAGTCACGTTGCTGAGACACATGGTGTTTTTCTGATCGTTTGTTGAGTACGCAGGTCACTCTGCTGTTCCACACACTAAAACAATATGAACAAGGGGGTGATTTTTCCATATTTATACAGATTTCTGTATTTTCTGAAGTATGACTCATGTAACCTGTGAGTTTATAACAAAAGAGAAAGCTCTAAGATCTCCATACAGTTTTCTGATAGAATAAACATTTGAAAGCTACAAGTAATTATTACAGCCATAAATAATAGTGTTTTAATTTTGCATTATTAATAATGTCAAATACTATTTTGATATTAGAGTACAATAGTATTATTGCAATAGTAATGTAACGAATTGTCACTCAGACTGGGATCCATTTGCATGCTTTATTGAGAAACAGAGTGGTCGTACAGGCTGGGTCAAACAGGGGCAAACAGGAACAACAGAGGCAGGCAGAATCGTGGTCAAACAACAGGCAATAGGTCCGGACAGGCAGCTATCACTCACAGTACAGTAAGCAAGGCAGAGATCAAGTGCTGGCAGCAAAGGGTCAAGAAACAGGGTCAGACGAAATCAGTAACAGGCAATCAAAACAGGATACAAACACTCAGTAATGTCAAAGGCCCTTTAAGACAAGTCATTTCACTCGGCGGCCATCTTTGAAACGCCTCTCGGGCATCCTGGGCATCATGCAATCTCTTTGAATGGGGAAACATCAAATTCTCCAAAACTGTTCGCCAACCTTACGATTAAATTTCATATTTGAAATCACCAATTAAATCTGACAACAACCGGCTCATAAATTTGTTTCTAAACGCTCGAATCATGACAAAAAAACGGTATTTTTCAGGCTGGATCAAGCTAATGCGCATGCGCAGACCTAAATGCGCGTCTCTTCGGAGGCGCGAGTCTGAATGTTTCTATAGAAACCGGTGATTCTAACGGCCGCTGAAGTGACGCGATGACTTTACCAGTCGGCGATTGGCTCTTATTTAGAAGGCGGGACTTATTCCGCCATATTGCGCGTGACACTTTCTCCCATTCAAAACAATACGAGTGACACGTCTTGTGTTATTCTATAGTCTTTGGTAATGTTCACCATGGCAAAACAAGATCGCGATTAACTGGGTTTGTCAGTCCTTTACAGTCCAGATAATGGGTGTCAGCTGGGAGTGTAATCAGTCCAAGGCACGGGCTGCTGGGAAATGTAGTGTGAAGTGTGTGTGTGTGTGTGTGTGTGTGTGTGTGTGTGTGTGTGTGTGTGTGTGTGTGTGTGTGTCAGTATTCTGGTGAGAGCTCCCTCCAGTGGTCAGAGGAGGGAGCCACGGAGTTCATCTCTGTGACAAGTAATATATTTCTATATATAATTATAACAATATTATTAAAATGTATATATATATATATATATATATATATATATATATATATATATATATATATATATTAGGGGTTGCACCAGCTACACTCTAAAAAATGCTGGGTTAAAAACAATCCAAGTTGGGTTAAAAATGGACAAACCCAGCAATTGGGTTGTTTTAACCCAGCAGTTGGGTTAAAGGGTTAGTTCGTCCAAAAATGAAAATAATGTAATTTATTACTCACCCTCATGTCGTTCTACACCCGTAAGACCTTTGTTCATCTTCGGCACACAAATTAAGATGTTTTTGATGAAATCCAATGGCTCAGTGAGACCTCCATTGCCAGCAATCTCACCAAACTTCTCAAAATCCAGAAAGGTACTCAAAACATATTTAAAACAGTTCATGTGACTACAGTGGTTCTACCTTAATATTATAAAGCGACCAGAATACTTTTTGTGTGGCAAAAAAATGTAAAAAATAACAACTTTTCAACAATATCTAGTGATGGAAACACTGCTTCGAGGCTTTACAAATCTTTTGTTTCGAATCAGTGGTTCGGAGCGCCAAAGTCACGTGATTTCAGCAGTTTGATACACGATCCGAATCAATGATTCGAAACGAAAGATTTGTAAAGCTTCGAAGCTTTTTGAATTTTTTGTGTGACCTTAGCTCATCACATGCCTGATGAGATAGATTTATTTCCATTGAGACCTACTTAACAACCTTCCTGCATGGATGAAGTTATCTCAAAATGTTAACTGTCTTTCCTTAATTCACTGCATTAGAGTGAAATTGAGGTGAGACCTTTTTTCTCCCTTATTTTGGCTCTAGTGGCCACCGGTTGAAAGGAAAATATCACCTCAGAGTGAAGTAAAACCAGTCTCTCTCTCTCTTTCTCTCTCTCTCTCTCTCTCTCTCTCTCTCTCTCCCTCATATGGTTATTGTTATTCTCATGTCCAAAGGCAAGTCATCAGCATTTTTCATTAATATGAGTAATTACTGAAAAAAGATTTTGTGGCAGGCGAGCGAGGCCTTTCAAATGTCACCTCTTTTAAATTAGTCTGACAACAAAGCTCTAAAATGGCAGCGCTATAATGATCCGATTTTAATTGCTCAGAATCAAACAGTGAGGCACCAATTACCATTGGGTCTCATTGTTGAGGTTGTTCAGGCCTCAGCTGTGGCTTTAAAGAAAGGTGAACCCAGGCTTGCAGACTGTACGTCAGGAGGCCATTTTGAATGTGAGCTTGCCATGCGACACAAAAGCCCTGAAAAATAACATGTGGAGAGAACACGCGGCGTTGGGTTGCGAACTTTGGCGAAACACACAAAAGGAAGTCATTACTAAAGACCTCAGTGTGATGTGGCTCGGAGCGAGAAAGCCAAAATCAGTTTCTCCCTTTCTGACCCGTTCGTGTCTGGGGACCTGAGATAGGAATGACCTCTAACTCGCACAATGTGATGGCGCGGGTGTCATTCACCGGAAAAGTGGATTAATTTTCTTGCAAATTGACTGTTAATTCCTCTCTTATCTCTGCCGCTGACTGGCTTAGAATGACTGCTGTGCCTCTCTCTGGTTCCCAGTAGCATCTAGCGTGTCTCAGATGTCCTGGTGATCGGGACGTTCTGACGTTTTTTTGCTGTCAGGATGGTGCTCTTGTTCTCTCATTGGACCATTGAGATACGTTACTTCCTCCATAGTCCTGTATTTAACCTTCAGAGGGTTCCCACCCCCCAGCTTATGTAATTATCCCATAGCAGTACAGAAATTACACCAACCTAATTAATTAGTCACTGTTTATGAGAGTTAGTCACAGTACCTCTGCATGTGGATGCTATAAAAGCGGTTGCCAGCATAGGGTTTGAACTCCACTGATGGTCATTAATGGAATAGTTTATTTTAAAAAAGAAAGAAAATTCTGTCATTTACTCATCCTCACATTGTTCCCCTTTGTCCATTTTTCTTCTTCTTCAGTAAACACCATATTTCACGCATGCTCTTTTGTGTACAATGAAAGGGAAATCTGTTCAGATACAACAATGACAAAAGCATCATAACAGTGATTCATACATAGCTTTCTGTTAAAGGATTAGTTCACTTCAGAATTCAGATGTTTATGTCTTTCTTTCTTCAGTCAAAAAGAAATAATGGTTTTTGAGGAAAACATTCTAGGATTTTTCTCCATATAGTGGACTTCACTGGCTACCAACGGGTTGAAAGTCCAAATTGCAGTTTCAGTGCAGCTTCAAAGGGGTCTACACAATCCCAGGCAAGGAATAAGGGTCTTATCTATTTTCTTAAAAAATAAAAACTTATATACTTTTTAACCACAAATGCTCATCTTGCACTAGCTCTGCAATGTGCCACGCATTATGTAATCATGTTGGAAAGGTCACGTGCAGCCATATTTGATCAATGTGTCATTGCAATTTTTTTTTTTTTTTTTTGGGACATTTTTTGGACTTTGCAGGATCCATCAAAAAAGAAAGTCATACAGTTTTGAAACAATGTGAGTAAATGATGGCAGAATTTTGTCTTTTATGGGAACTAACTTTTTAATAATTTTACTGTCTACATGGATAAGGGAAATACACCTAATCTTCTAATCCGTTCTTATTTATCCTTTACAGACTTATTGACATGACTATCAGTAGCCCAGCTTTATGTCTTCATTATTTTCCCTATTTTCACAATCTGTTAGCACATGTTGATATACTGACATTTTTTCACAAGATGAGTCTTGCAAGTGAAGAACGTAAGGAAGATGATGTGAAAGAGAGAGAGGGACTGGTTAATTTGAAAGCCTCATCATTTATGCATGGAAAAGGTACCTGAGAATTTTGAAACATCTTGCTCTGTTATATCCACCCCGAGACTAAATAAATGAGATTTATGCCCTGTCCATTTTACCTCACACACACAGTTAAACCTCCTTTAGTTTTTTTATTCAGACATATACATACAGTGGCATACATACACCCAACTATGCATACTAGTGACACTTATTTTGTTTTTGAACACATTAACAGCAAGATGTGGTACAGTGTGACCATATGGAAATACACTTTTTCCAACACTTTCTTATTATTCAGAAGAAAAAAAGTGACAACATACTGGCATCAGTTATATTATTGCAGTTATTGTTTTTTAATGTAATTATTATTATAATAATTTGCTTGTTTGTGCATTGGTTTGACTATTTTTATTGAGTTCCCATTTTGTGCACCTATATGTAAAATTCAAATGGAATTACTATTTTCCCTCAATAATTTTTTTCTTATTAATGGGGAAGAAATCCTTCATCAGAACATTTATTTCCCAGATGAATTGGTGATCAGTTAAAGAGATTTTCGGTTTTGGTTTGTTTTGGAACATTAAAAACATTGTAGCAAAATATTAATTTAGTATCTGTTAAAGAAGACATGTTGTTTTGTCACTTTTAAATAAGATTAGGTGCAAAGTGTGTGCTTGCTGTGATAAGTTGTCAAGAAACTCACTAAACAGACATTTATTTATGGGAAGCAAATGATGTTTAATGCTCTTATTTGGCAGGAGTTGCTCAATCTCCTTTGGCAACAAGCTTTCATCACACATTCTTAATCTCCCTCAAACTGAACTTCCAGAAGGCAGAGCAGGCAGCGCAACGATAAAATTCAGTGACGGAAAACTCTCACACTTGTACAGGAGGGAGTTCCTTTTCATTATTGTTTTTGCTGAGTAAAACCCTTGGGCACCTAAACAGAATCATGCAGCGTTCACCTATTCTTCTCAGAAGTTAACATTAACTACTTCTCATAAACATTGACTAATTCTCATACATGTATATATATATATATTATATATATATATATATATATATATATATATATATATATATATTCATTATTGTTTTTGCTGAGTTAGGTGACTAACATTGACTAATTCTCATAAACACTGACTCGTGCCTATGGCCGAATCACAGCCGTGCTGATATACAGCCATATCGCACAGCTACGAGTGTGATATTGTGTTTGTACAACAGTTCAACACAAGTGTGTGAATAAATAAGAACAACAAAGGAGTGTCTTTAAAAACCCTCTTCCTAAAAAACTACTTCCTTCTGCCATGGATTCAAATCTCAAGTTGACAGTTTAACAGTTGAGCCCAAGCCTCTGTTACTAATTGTAAAATGTCCAATGTTAGACCTCTAGAGTGCTGAAAATTGCGGGGCTCAAAATTAACCCAGATAGCAACTTTTTGCCGGCTCAGATCCAGCCTACATCTGCCACATGTGGCTTGGAATGAAGGCCTTTGGGCGGACGGCTCCTGTTTGCCAGATCTGTGCCACAAGCAGGCCATAGCAATGCCATATGTCAGCCAAGAGTGAAGAAATAAACCAGCTTCACATATTACTAACCAGATTGACTTTATTTCTGTAATTCATCTACAGAAGTTCTTAGTGAGAATTAACAGAAGTTTAACGCTCATGTTTGTATAATTTCCATTAGTATTTCCATTAGTTGGGCTCTTATCTCTTATAGTGCGTTCATACCAGACACGAATGAAGCGTTAAGCGTGAGTGATTTACATGTTAAGCCAATGCAAAGACGCGAATAGACATCCTGCGGTGCAATTCGCACAAATGAGGCTTTCAGGCGTTTGACGCGCATAACGCGCAAGTTGAAAAATCTGGACTTTGGTGAATATTCACGCCGCGTTAACCAATCAGGTTAACGTGGCGTAACGCGGCTAGCTTGTAATCTCAATATATATATATATATATATATATATATATATATATATATATATATATATATATATATATATATATATATATATATATAGAGAGAGAGAGAGAGAGAGAGAGAGAGAGAGAGAGAGAGAGAGAGAGATTACAAGCTAGCTAAAGCCGGCAAATTGAGCTTATTCGCTGTATTTTACAACTACTTTCCCGCTGACGAGTTGATGAGTTTATTCATTGGAAGTGTGCAGAAACGAGACTGGAGCCTCCTGGCAGAAGCCCCTCTAATGACGCGAATTTGCATCTGTTGTGAAGTGAATTTCATGCGCGAATGAAGCGAGTAAGCTCAAAATGTTCAAGTGTCCAACTACGCACAAATAGCGTGATTTATTCACACAAGTCGCATCGGTGTGAACGCCCCATTATAATATGTTTGTCTTCTCTGTTTGCAGTGACAGTGTGTTTGTCAAACATGTTTGCAGTAGCAAAGCTGAATTGAGATCTGATGATGATTTTATAATCATTGTGAAATAGCATGAATTATTGATGTCATTTGAATGTAATAATTGTGTTGTGTATTAATACATTTGTATTACAAACCCCCTTTTACTATGACATGAGATCACAATGTATTGCAGAAATCAGTTAGAAGATTTATCTAAATGACAGTGAGTTTTGTTCCTTTATGAGATTTCAATGACAGTTGGTTCTGTTCCACTACTAGATTTCAGCGATGGACGTTTTTTTCCTTAATGAGATTTCAATGATGGTCGGTTTTGTTCGGTTATGAGATTTCAATGACAGTTGAATTTTAAACAAGTCAAACTGTCAGTTTTGTTCAATTACAGAATTTCAGTGATGGTCAGTTTTGTTCTATAATGAGATTTCAATGATGGTTGGTTTTGTTCTGTTACAAGATTTCAATGACAGACGGTTTTGCTGGGTTACAAATCTCAATGATGGTTGGTTTTCAGTGTCAGTCAGTTTTGTTCTGTTATGAGATTTCAAAGACGGTTAGCTTTGTTTCATTACAAGATTTCAATGACAGTCATTTTTGTTCCTTTACAAGATTTCAATGACTGTCTGTTTTATTCGTTTATGAGATTCCAAAGACAGTCTGATTTGTTCCTTTACGCAATTTCAGTGATGGCCTGTTTTATTCGGTTATGAGATTTCAATGATGGTCGGTTTTGTTTCTTTGTTCTTTTTTATGAGATTTCAAAGACAGTCAGTTTTGTTTCTTTACAAGAATTCAGTGACGGTCAGTTTTGTTCAGTTACAAGATCTCAATGACAGTTGGTTTTCATTACTCTCAGTCAGTTTTGTTCATTTACAAGATTTTTATGACAGTTGGTTTTGTTCCATTACGAGATTCCAATGATGGTCGGTTTTGTTATGTTCCAAAATTTCAATGACGGTTGGTTATATACGGTCATGAGATTTTAGTGACGGTCGGTTTTGTTCCTCTACCAGATTTCAATAATGACCATTTTTTTCCACACCTCTTCCCGCAGCTACCCAATCTACCAGGAGGCCTTCCCATCCAAATATAGACTGGGTTCAACCCTGCTTAGCTTCAGTGGGTGTACAGGTAAAACCTTCAGGTTGACCGCTGTTGGGCTTCTCAAGCATCTTTCCAACCATAGACCCTCTTATGGTCAGTTTTATTCCATTATGAGATTTCAATGACAGTCATATTTGAAACGAAAATATTGGTTTTGTTTTGTGACAAGATTTAATGATGGTCGGTTTTCAGTGTAAACTGTTTCCAACACTGATAATAAATCAGCATATTAGAATGATTTATGAAGGATCATGTGACACTGAAGACTGGAGTAATGGCTAATTCAAATTCAGCTCTGCATCACAGAAAATAACTAACTATCTGGATGGTATGTGATGAAATTTAGAGATTATTTTTGCCCCAGGGTTACACCCTTTATTCAGTACAGTTTATGGCAACTGTACTGGTGCATTGGGTGGTATGTGATGTAGGGACTATTTTACACCAGGGTTGCACCTTTTATACAGTACAGCTTATTGTAACTGTACTGGGGCACCAGACCTGCTAGCCTCTCTAATATTTCTTCCTGCATATAGACTGGGTTCAACCCTGCTGGAGAGAACCTCTTTACTCTTTGCAGGTAAAAGCTTCAGGTTGACCACTGTTGGGCTTCTCAAGCATCTTTCCAACCATAGACCCTCTTATGGAGAAATATATCTCGACAATGGTGACGTTTCATGCTGCAGTGCATTCTATAACAGACTATTATTAAGTTGAAATGAACTGCATTGCATCTACATGATCAAAAACAAAAAAAAAACACTCTGTGTAAGATTAGACCTCTAGATGATGACAACCTCTTCATCATTAAGTTGTCGTCGACATCACCTGACCACATTTTCCCTTGCTGTTTTTTCCACAGCTAACACAAGTTCAGTAGCAAGAGAAAAAATGAACACTAAATGTATGTTTACACAACAACGATGGATGAGTTTTGATTGTTGCACCCAGAATGCACTGCAGCATGAAGCTTTTTGTTGATTCTCATCATTGTTGAGACTCATAGGCTGATTCTTGATGTCAGTGTCTGAATAACACTGTATTTCAAAATATATATACTATATTTTCCAGCATGTTTTGACAAGATCACCAGAGAGATCAGAAACAATAACTTTCAGTGAGGCAAGCCATGTTATGTTGCTTATATCATTAATAAGTAGCACGCTTCTAATTTTCTTTAACACAACAAGTGTGTCTTTTAAACAGTGTTAAAGCAACTAAAGAAAAGTTAACTTGAAAGTTCAAGGATCAAGAGCACAACTAAAGGAAATGCTATTCACGAAAATGGTGACTTAGAAAAAAAATATTTTCAATTATAAATAAATAATTGAAGCTGGCAAAGCTGTTTTTTTTTTTGTTTGTTTGTTTGTATGTTTGTTTGTTTTTTGAGTTGTTTAATCATCCTCTTCTGAGATCGGTCGGTTGTATTTGGTCATTAGATTTCAGTGGCGGTCGGTTTTGCTGTGTTATGAGATTTCAATAACGACCATTTTTTTCCATTACCAGATTTCAATCTTACTCGGTTTTGTTAGCTAACAAGATTTTAATGGTGCTCAGCTTTGTTACTTCAGATTTTAATGAAAATTGGTTTTGTTCCAATATGAGATTTCTATGATGGTCGGTTTTGTTCGGTTACGAGATCTCAATGATGGTTGGTTTTGTTAAATTGCGAGATCTCAATGACAACCGTTTTTTCCATTACAAGATTTCAACGCTATTCGGTTTTGTTCCCTAACAAGATTTTAATGATGCTCAGCTTTGTTCTTTAACAAGATTTTAATGACAGTTGGTTTTGTTCCCTTATGTGATTTCTATGATGGTCAGTTTTGTTCCATTACAAGATTTCAATGACATTATGTTTGGTTCGGTTGCGAGATTTCAATGAAGGTCGGTTTTGTTTCTTTGGGGTTTTTTTTACGAGTTTTCAAAGACATTCGGTTTAGTTTCTTTAAGAGATTTCAATGATGTTCGGTTTTGTTCCTTTAGGAGATCTCAATAGCAGTCAATTTCATTACTTTACATGATTTCAATGATTGTCAGTTTTTTTTCATTACGAGATTTCAATTTTGCGAAATTATCCTTTGCGAGATTTCATTGACGGTCGGTTTTGTTCCTCTACCAGATTTCAATAATGACTGTTTTTTTCCATTACGAAATTTCAGTGTTACTCTGTTTTGTTCCCTAACGAGATTTTAATGATGCTCTGCTTTGTTCTTTCACAAGATTTTAATTTTGTTCCATTAAGAGATCTCAATGATGGTCAGTTTTATCCCATTATGAGATTTCAATGACAGTCATATTTGAAACGAAAATATTGGTTTTGTTTTGTGACAAGATTTAAATGATGGTCGGTTTTCAGTGTCAACTGTTTCCAACACTGATAATAAATCAGCATATTAGAATGATTTATGAAGGATCATGTGACACTGAAGACTGGAGTAATGGCTAATTAAAATTCAGCTCTGCATCACAGAAACTAACTAACTACCTACTGTAGATGGTATGTGATGAAATGTAGGGATTATTTTTGCCCCAGGGTTACACCCTTAATTCAGTACAGTTTATAGCAACTGTACTGGGGCATTGGGCAGTACATGATGTGCTGTAGGGACTATTTTACACCAGGGTTGCAACCTTTATACAGTACAGCTTATTGCAACTGTATTGGGGCATTAGGACCCACTAGTCTCTCTAACACCTCTTCCCACAGCTACCCAATCTACCAGGAGGTCTCCCATCCAGATATAGACTGGGTTCAACCCTGCTTAGCTTCAGTGGGTGTGCAGGTAAAAGCTTCAGGTTGACCACTGTTGGGCTTCTCAAGCATCTTTCCAACCATAGACCCTCTTATGGAGAAATATATCTCGACAATGGTGACGTTTCATGCCGCAGTGCATTCTATAACAGACTATTATTAAGTTGAAATTAACTGCATTACTTCTACATGATCAAAAAAAACAAACAAAAAAAAAACACTCTGTGTAAGATTAGACCTCTAGATGATGACAACCTCTTCATCATTAAGTTGTCGTCGACATCACCTGACCACATTTTCCCTTGCTATTACTAAAATTCATGCCGCTGTGCATGCTGGGAGCCATGGACGAGTTTTGATTGGTGCACCCAGAATGCACTGCAGCATGAAGCTTTTTGTTGATTCTAACCATTGTTGAGACTCATATGCTCATTCTTGATGTCAGTGTCTGAATAACACTGTATTTTCCAGCATGTTTTGACAAGATCACCTGAAAGATCAGAAACAATAATAACAATTAGTGATGAGGTTTCAGACATGATCAATGATGCAAACCATGTTATGATGCTTATATCATTAATAAGTAGCAAGCTTCTAATTTTCTTTAACACAACAAGAACACAACTAATGAAAAATTAACTTAAAAGTTAAAGGATCAAGAGCACAACTAAAGGAAACGCTATTCACCAAAATGGTGACTTAGAAAAAAATATTTTCAATTATAAATAAATAATTGAAGCTGGCAAAGCTGTTTTTTTTTTGTTGTTGTTGTTGAATCATCCTCTTCTGAGATCGGTCGGTTGTATTTGGTCATTAGATTTCAGTGACAGTCGGTTTTGCTGTGTTATGAGATTTCAATAACGACCATTTTTTTCCATTACCAGATTTCAATCTTACTCGGTTTTGTTAGCTAACAAGATTTTAGGGTGTTTTCACACCTATGGATCGCTTGTTTTGTTCCGAAACAGGGACTAAATTTGTTACAATGTTGCATTTTCTTCTTGGTTCGGTTCGCTTTCACATGGCAACATTTCAAAGCGTACCAAAATGCATTCAGGCAAGTCACATGAGAGTACAACTGTCCTCTTATTGGTCAGAGTTTTCGCTGCGTCATCCATCAAAATAATGATTGACAAGCTAGCTCCATGAGCTTATTGTGGCTTTATTTGTAACTGTCGATACACACACAAACACTTTATAAATGTAGCCGTCTCTCCCGCAGTTAATTCATATTTGCTGCGGCAAATTCAAACCCGTGCTCTTTCTCTCTCTCTCTCCATCTCTGGATTTCCCAGCGCTGTCTAGTAGGCGACCTGTTGTCCGTGTGTCTGTCAAGAGAGACCATTTGAATTTTATAATGAAGCAGAGCGGGAATTGAGACTTCGTCGGGACAGCATTCTCGCACGGAGAAGTGTAATTACACACCAGAGGCGCTCGTTGGCTTTCAGATATTGTAAATAATGTGCTCACTCACAGAATCAGACATTACTGATTTTTATATCATATTTTCCGTTATGAAAATGATATCATTTGGTTCGTTGGTCCGTTAACTGGGTCGATTGCTTTCACATCTCAAGCGAACCGCTCCAGAGTTCGTTTGAAAGCGTACCGAGACCACCTCTTCAAGCAGGTCTCGGTACGCTTGTTTGGTCCGCTTTTGGTGCGCACCCGAGTGCGATTGCTGCTTTCCCACCTGCCCAAACGAACCGCACCAAAGGGGCAAACGAACTCTGGTACGATTCAACCGAACTAAATGAGGCAGGTGTGAAAGCACCCTTAATGGCGCTCGGCTTTGTTACTTCAGATTTTAATGAAAATTGGTTTTGTTCCGTTATGCAATTTCTATGATGGTCAGTTTTGTTTCTTTGGGTTTTTTTTTTTTTACAAGATTTCAAAGACATTCGGTTTTGTTTCTTTACGAGATTTCAATGATGTTCGGTTTTGTTCCTTTAGGAGATCTCAATAGCAGTCAATTTCATTACTTTACGAGATCTCAATGATTGTCAGTTTTGTTTCATTACAAGATTTCAATGACAGTCGGTTTTCAATAAGACAGTGATGTACTAAAAACAGAAACTTTTTTTTCTTTGTACAGATGACAACATTATTAAAATTCATGCCACAATCCACCCTGGGAGCCACGGATGAGTTTTGATTGGTGCACCCAAAATACACTGCAGCATGAAGCTTTTTGTTGATTCTTACAATTGTTGAGACTCATATGCTGATTCTTGATGTCAGTGTGTGTCTGAATAATACTGTATTTCAAAACTCTCTTTACAACATGTGATCAGATCAGATGATCAAATGATCAGATTGCTGGAGCATGGAGGGGGAGGGGGAGGGGGAGGAGGAGGGAGGGTCTAGCTAGCCTCTGTTTTGTTTGACAACATTTCGAACGTCAACAGGAAGTTACTCCACCCAGGATCGATTAGAGCACCTTTAAATTGAGTATTAATATAGAATTTACTTAGTTCAGGCAAGAATTAAAAAAAAAAAAAAAAACTAACTTTTTCATGTAAAAATTACATGTTTTTTCCATAGTATTTACTTCATCATAAAATCACTCCAACACTACAATGATACAAATAATTTAATGAACAATGCTTATTTTATTACTCTTTAAACCAATAAATAAAAATGTTTAAGGTACATTAGCCCCAACCCCCATATATACACATTGAATTAAATGTGACATTTTGAAGTAAAAAGATGCTATTTAAGGCAGATACTATCCGAATTGGGAAGCAGGAATAGTGTGTCCTAATTCACTGAATGTTAAAATGAGTTTAGAGCCCCCCCATTAAATGTTTTTTGGACATTTAATTTTTCATCTCTGTCTGGCTATTTGAGTGCCAAATGCTTCACAGCTTTAGCTGCAGAGTGAATATCAAAGGACATGCAGAGTTGAATTGCTACCCATTCAATTTAGCTCTGATTCCAGAAATCTCTACACCCGTTTTTGACTCTGACTGAAGGTTTTTTCATGGGAGAAAAAAAACATCAGAATCTCACTGCTTAGAGGGAACATTGGTTCTCACCTTTACACCATCCCTTATCCTCAAAAATCCATCACTGACCCTGAAACCATGGATGGAGTCAAACCTCAGACAGCAGACCATGAAACGAGTCTTGTTGTTAGCACAGAAAACCCATGGGAGGACTACAGAGGTTGTGGTCTTTATTGCATGTGTATAAAGTTTAAGTGAAGGTTTAGGAATGGATATAAAACTCAATAGATTTATAGGTGAGAATCTTACCTGCAACGACAGCACTCAAGGAAAACAGCAAGTTCATATCTTGACTGGATCTGACACTCACAGCAGTGATTTCATTTCTTATTTTTGACATTTTGACTACTTTTTTATTAAAACAAATAGTCTACTATTTGTAGAGCGGGACCTGGACAAAAACACAGCCCATATTTATTTAAAGGTAGTATACAACATTTATACAGTGTACTTACCTGCCACTTTATTAGGTACACCTGTTCAACTGCTCATTAAAGCAAATACAATCAGCCAATCACATGGCAGCAACTCACATGACAGAAGTTCAAACCGAGCATCAGAATGAAAAGAAAGGTGATTTAAGTTCATTTGAACGTGGCATGGTTGTTGGTGCCAGACAGGCTGGTCAGAGTATTTCAGAAACTGCTGATCTACTGGGATTTTCACACACAACCATCTCTTGGGTTTCCAAAGAATGATCCGAAAAAGAGGAAAAAATTCAGTGAGTGATAGTTCTGTGGGCAAAAATGCCTTGTTGAGGTCAGAGGAAAATGGACAGACTGGTTCGAGCTGATAGAAAGGCAACAGTAATTGAAATAAGCACTTGTGACAACCAAGGTCTTCAGAAGAGCATCTCTGAACACACAACACATCCAACCTACAGCAGCAGAAGACAACACCGACTGCCACTCCTGTCAACTAAGAACAGGAAACTGAGTCTCACCAAAATTGGACAATTGAAGATTGGAAAAACGTTGCCTGGTCTGATCAGTCCCAATTTCTGCTGCGACATTCAGACTGTAGAGTCAGAACTTGGCGTAAACAACATGAAAGCATGGATCCATCCTGCCATGTATCAATGGTTCAGGCTGCTAATGGTGTGGGGAATATTTTAGTACACTTTGGGACCTTTAGTACAAATTGAGCTTCGTTTAAACACCACAGCCTACCTGAATACTGTTGCTGACCATGTCCATCCCTTTACGACCACAGTGAACCCATCTTCTGATGGCTACTTTCAGGAGAATTACACACCATGTCACAAAGCTCAAATCATTGAACATGACAATGAGTTCACTATAACTCAAAAGGCCTCCACAGTCAACAGATCTCGATCCAATAGCGCACCTTTGGGATGTGCTGGAACGGGAGATTTGCAGCATGGATGTGCAGCCGACAAACAGTATATAGTGTCTTCTGCGAATACAAAAAGAATGATATATTCCTCAGATATTTTTATGTCTTAATTTATGTCTAGCAACATCGCTGAGCATAATACTATCTGTTACATTTTACTGAGTGACGCACTGAGTAATTGTCCATTCTGCACATGTTTGGTGGATATATTAACCTCTGCACAGATGTTACCCTCCAGGGTGAGCAGCTGGTTCTCTGTGTCTCTATAAATATGTCCGCCTGATGTTCTCCATGCCTCGAGTTGGGGCCAAAGCTTCTGCAGTGACATTTTATGGTACTTGGCAGCTTTTTACCTCTTAATGTTTTTATTAATACACCTCAAATTTAATATTAATATTCACTCCTGTAATGCTGAGATAATAGTGCACTATTAACAATCTCACTTCTTGTTAAACTCTCTCTCTCTCTGTCTCTCTTTTTGACTAATATTTTTCATAATTGTTTAGATAAACTTTTGTTTGAAAAGGTAAGGTTTGGAAGTTTCAGGAGTTCATCTCTCCAATGCCGCATACTCCCATGTGACACCATATGAATGACTCCACTAATGCTGACTGACATTTCGGTTTTAACGGCGGCCAGGAAAAAAAAAAGTGATTTGTGAAAAACATGAAATTATCTGCTCTCAGTAGATACAGAGAGAGAAAGTGCACCCACAGAGTGTTCCAGACTTCAGAGTCGTTTGAACAAGAAATAACCAGCATGCTGAATAATACATGTTGTTGCAAGCACATGGCAGCATTCAGCGCCACTCAATGCATCACCTGATTGCTCGTTTTTAACCCAGAATACATTTAGTATTAACATGCTTTGCTTGTTAAATTTTAATGTTAAAACATTATACCTATTTATTTACATTTTACACAATTTTACATTTTATCTGCTTTACTTTTATTTTAGTATTTATTTTCATGGACAAGCAAAAGGGTACATGACATTTAGGGTACGTTTACACGACAACGATATGCTTAAAGCAGAGTTTTCCGCATACAGATGACACCATTGTCAAAACGCTGTATTCTGCCGGCAGGCCATTAGATGGCGATGAAACACTATAGACTGAACATATATTACACATGTGCATGGCGTTATCGTTTTCACAGATTCGTGTTTTTGATGTTTACATGAAGACCGTTTTCAAAATCTTGCACTTTGAAACCTGTTTTCAAAAGTTTGCATTTTCAGGCACCCAAAACGCAATTGTTATGTAAATGAAAGGCCAAAACACTTAAAAATGTTTTTAGTTGAAAAGTGTCGTGTAAACAGCCCCTTATATGATGCTTTCTCTGACATGTAAAATTAAGGCTATTTGTAGTACTGTACCTTTAAGAGTCATTTAAAGGTACACTCTAACTTTTTTGTTCAGAATTAACAATATTTAAATAATGAGTCAATAGATCATTAATCCTTCTTCCAAAATGTGTTTTGTCCTACCCTGATTCACTATGGAAAGCTTATTATAGGTGCTTATATTTTAGACGTGACAGGATGGTTTTAGCGGGAATTTGCGTATATATGTCACTTGTGTGTGTCATATCCATAAATAGAGAAAAGTTTGACGCGTGTATGGTGTAGGAGGGTTAGTTGTCACAATGAGCAAGAAAGGTTGACATGAAACATAAATATCTAACCTCATCCTTGAATCGGGTTTTTTCACAGCCTATCTGACTGAAAGGCCTCATTAATATGCAAGTCATTTCAGGTCATTATTATGTGATTCTTTTGTCTTCTCAGGTGTAAATGATCCATTATTCATGATGATTCACGCCTCCACGCATACTGTTTTTCTTGACAAAAAGTGTCTTACAAAAACTAAATCAATATATTGTTTTATATGAAGGAGTAGGCAGCATAATTTTTACATAATTTTGAAGCAAAAACTCTAGTCTACAACCTCCAATACCCAGAAGTCTTGTGAATACAGATTTAACATACTTTTTTTGGCCTTATTTCAGTGACTTAAGTTTTTTGTTTTTTCAATAACCACGCATAAACATTATTCCTTCAAAAATACAAACATGTACATACATGTTCCTCACATATTATTGTAGCCTAGTTTGTGCTGAATACAGTGTAATGACACTTTTGTCATTAATGTGTTGATGAACAACTGAAAAAAGCACAAATGTCAGGGCATGTCAAAACTTCTCCAGGCCCCAAATCAGCCTCAGACTCCAGAGGGCTAAAAAAAAAAAAGCCAAACAGAGGAGGGTCTGCTGGGAAAAAGAGAATGTGACAGAGCTCGTAATAAAACAAGAATCAACATTTGCTTGGCTTTTCAGAATGGCGAGAACTGAGGGATTTGAAATGTTGTAAAAGTGATTCAGAGATGGTGTTTTTATTCATTTACAGGTGAGTAAGGTATTTTATTGAACAGATAAATTGCCATATGTAGCTCCAACAGAGTTGTAAAGCATTATCTACTGTGAAGTGTCATTTCATTATGGTTGTGGTAGTGCTGTGCCAGAATTAATTTAAGTACCACGTCTATTAATGGGTAAAGCTACAGTATGAAGACGTCAGGTAGTCAGCTTGAGATAATTTCCATCTAAACTGCATGTATCTCTTAAGCCTAGTAGTGAATGTTTTATGAGCAGTAGGATAGCCATATTCATCAGCACAGTCAAGCAGAGCCGAAGCACATCCAAAACAATGTTCTTCTGCAAAAGTTACATAGTGTACCCTTTAAGAGCAAGTTATTACATTTTGATGAAAAAACAAAGACAATTTTTTTTTTTTATTGGAATGAATGATGCATAATAGGACCATAAACGTGCATTAATTGAAACATATTTTCATGTTTCATTTTAAATGTTGCCTAGAGTACATACACAGCAGGATTATCATCATTAACTAAAACCCTAAAAAATGTTTTATTACTCAAAATAAAATAAACATTAACTTAAATCAGATATAAAAAACAACAACAATACTAAAACCTGTAACTAAAAATTAAATAAAACCAGAAAATATAAAAATAAAATCTAATTCAAAACATTAACAAAAACTATAATAGTAAGTCAATGTTACCAAAATAACGCAGGTCCACAGAAATCTTTTTTTTTTTATAACTAAAGTTGGCAGACGTACAGTCTAAATAGTGCAAGCTGCATCATTAGCAAAGCTTTAGAGTGCTACAGTTAAAGCCTGCTCTCCTTGTCTACTTGCCAGTCTGCGGCTGTACTTGTTGTGTAAACACCCTTCACTTTCAATTATCCATCTGACTCATGGACCCCATTTACCAATTAGACTGTGACAGTTAGCAATAAGGAGAAAATGAACAATTAGAAGAGGCCTGCTGACCTGCGCCCCGAATGACTATGGGAAAGGCTATATATAGAGGTAAGAAAAACAATCATTAACTTTTATTTTTAAAGATTATGGAAGTACAGCTGAACTGTAATGCAGACATTATGGCTGTAGATGACATTATTATTAGTGAAGGCATTCATAGAGACGTGCTTTGGCTTCATGGTAAATGTGTGAAAGACCTTTAATGTTCTTATAATTTACCTCTACTTATACATCTGCATTTGTCATTGCATTACTGCACTTCCCATTAGACTTGCTTTATGCAAGTATGAGAAAGCAGGCACAAGTCCACTGCCAACACACAATCTGGTTAAACTAATTTACGCTTACTCAAGGAGTGACAATGTTATGTGCATTCAAATGTGTTATTATTATTCAAGTGAATTGCTATAAACAAATTGACTAACTTGTTCTCAAAAATACAGTAAAAAGATTTAAAAAGGTTCACACACTTTAAAAATGAAGAAAAACCAACAATTGCAAGATAAAACCACTATTTTAATGAAAAAACTGTAAATGTTTCAGTCACATGTGACATGATCTCTCAATTATAGGCATGGCCGAATGTGGCGAACATTTGCTGTTTTTTCATTAGAGTACAATTGGTTTTATCTCGCAATTGTTGGATTTTCTTCATTTTTAGAGTGTGTGGGCCTTTTTGAATCTTTTTCCTGATTGGAGTTTTGGTCTACACACCTCATTTGGACAAAGTAAAAACATTGTGAAATATTATTACATTTTAAATTGTTTTATATTTTAATATATTTTAAAATGTTATTTATTTATGTTATGGAAAAGCTGAATTAGCCACCATTAAGTAAATATGTGAATAAAAGCCTAAATTAAATCTTATTATTAAATAAAGTGATCGTATCTCTTCAGAAAATTTGGACTAATTCACCACTTAATTCATGTAGATTAATTTTCTCTATGAAGAAAATCTCTATGAACCTTTTGAAGCATCAGAGTTTCATTTGCATAGCTGTCAATGGAAGGACAGAAATTGCTCAGATTTCATTAAAAAAATATCTTAATTTGTGTTCCGGAGATGAACGAAGGTGAGGGTGAGGGTGAGTAATTAATGACAGAATTTTCATTTTTGGGTGAACTAACCCTAACTTGGCTCGAATTAAATGAACTCACTGAGAAAAGATCCAGCACAAGTTGCATGTGTGAACAATCTTCTTTTTCCTTTAGGTTTGTCCAGTCGACTCCAAAATTTCCTGAACTTGCACCCCAGTGTCCTTAACCTGAACCTGTGTTACTCATTCATATGTGTGGCTTTCTTTTGCCCACATAGTGCCAGCTTCATTTCAAAAGAAGAGGTGACAGAACAGTGAAAAGATGGGGAAATGATTCTAGCCAGGACAGTGATTTATAATTTAGTATAATACAGTACAGGACTTCCTGTGCACTGACTGTACTATGTCTCTTTCCTCTAAGCAGAATATTGCAAATATGTTTGATTTGCTTAAAGAGACTGTCCTTGGAATTTGAATGAGGCAGAACTTGTTTGATCAGCTTTCTCTAACTCTGAACATTCAGCATTCAGATAAGTCAAAATTATTAAGAGTACATTCAATCTATATTCAATAATGGAGGTTTTCATGGCAACTAAATCAGTAATCTTTTAATTCGTCCAATTAGCAAATCAACAGAGCACACCGCTTGGGTGCCAAAAGAAAAAAATAAAATCTCATTTATTTTCTAAAAATTCATTTTTAGCAAGGACATATAAACCTTTCAGATGATTTCTCAGAAGAGATGATTTACGCTTTTGTAGAGCGACAGGTAGTGTTATGTGTAACTTAATAAAGTGTCACTGCCAAATTCTCAATATGAAACAATCCTGAAGAGAGTGACACCTATCAGAGAAGCCACTATTACTACTAAAATAGGAAATATGTTGTCTGCGTTTACATGTTTCAAACAGATGTTTGCTTGTACATTAGTGGTATGGACTGTTCAACACAATCTCATGGCAGTTCGTAAATATTTTACATTTTGGCGAATTGGTGGCTAATTCTAAGAATTTGTATGATCTCATTCAAACTGCTTGTGTATTTTCAGGGGTAGGGTTAGGAGGCGACCTTCATGATTACATTTTTGAAAGTGAAAGTGACATATGAAGGCCAAGTATGATAACCCATACTCAGAATTTGTCCTCTGTATTCAACTCATCCAAGCTAGTGCACTTATAATAGGAGTAGTGAACACACACACTGCAAACCGTGGACACACACACCCGGACCATTTTGTTGTGGCACTCAGAGAGTGATTGGGGGTTAGGTGCCTTGCTCAAGGGCACCTCAGTCATTTCCTGCCGGTATTGAGAATCAATCTTTGGGTTACCAGTCTGACTCTCTAACCATTAGGACACACTACCCCAAGTTGATTTCGCCAACTCTTAGCATAGTACCTTTCCATAAGATCTGGGGTGTGTTTCCCGTACAATCATGTATGATGATAATATGATGGATCGTTGCAGAAACTAACTAGCTAGTCATGACCCTTTTTTGCACGTCTTGTCGTTTGAACTGTTATGTGCTGAATCTTAGCTTGCTAACTGTGCCCAAGAGCACGATCTATTTAAGTTGACATTTTAACAAGAATCTATGCTTCCAACTACAGCCCGAGAGTTTTAGTTCCAACCAAGTAAGATTGCTACGCTGTTTGCAAATGTTCATTTGAACAATGGTTTCTGGAAACACCTTATCATTCAACTATGTTGGTAACAACAGAACTTGCAACATTAGCAAGTTGACAAACGATGCTTTTGGGAAACGTGCCCCAGGTTGAAATGTTAGTGACTTTTTCTGCAAGTTACATCTTTACAGATGGAATCAATTAATAATTAATTCATCTGATTCATTCAAAACACTGATACATTCAGGAAGTAAAAACATTGTTCAAAATTGATTTATGATTCACTAAAGTGAATCTCTTTAGTGAATCTATTCAAATGAATCAAAAGAATGAGTGATAAAGATTACTTAAACTTCATGTTTATTGAACTGTGGAATAAATGTTTATATTTATATTGATGAATATCAGCAAAGTGAATGAGGAGTAATACTTCCGGAAACCCAGTCTACTGAAAAAAAAAAAAAAAAGAATGGTTTTCACTTAAAGGGATAGTTCACCCAAAAATGTTCACCCTCTTGTTGTTCCAAACCTGTATGAATTTTACTTTTGTTGAACACAACAGAAAATAATTTGAAGAATGTTGGTAATCAAACAGTTGACGGTAGCCATTGACTTCCATAGTAGGAAAAAAAATACTATGGAAGTCAATGGCTACTGTCAACTGTCTTCTTTAAAATATCTTCTTTTGTGTTCAACAGAAGAAAGAAGCTCATACAGTTTTGGAACAACATAAGAGTGAGTAAATTATGACAAAATTTTCATTTTTGGGTGAACTATCCCTTTAATATTGCAGTTAGACATGTGAACAGTGAAAGAGCATATTTCCCATGTGTAGATCTAAACTTTCAAGCTACATGATGTATTTTAGTCCTTTAAGTTGAAAATAGGAAACGGTTTTATTTAAACAAATTGTCAAGTTGCACACCAATAAATTCCAGAATTAAAAATTTATATGAACAAAAAATGTTAATGTAATAGTACATGCTAGTGGAGTGCGGCACTGCTTTCATTTGCTGGTTACTTTTAGCCATGTATCCATGCAGTGTCATTGCTTAGCGATGTGATGGAGCTTGCTAATCTTCCTCTGCCAAGTTACACCTTACTGTTCTGTTTAGTCTTTGTCAAGCCATTAGCCAGGGACACATTAGGGACAACAGAGTGTGGTCCTTTTTTTCCCTTGCCTGTCATTGATTAAAAAGGGCCCTGTATTTTATTTCACCTCCACAGTAGCCAATTCGTCTGCTTGACAGATAGTTCTGCATATTCCCTATCAGAGGGGCCATTTATTTAGGTGTCGAAGAATTAGATTAGGGCCAACAGGACTGATTTCATAGTCACGACTGGGCTAAAGAAAAAATAAAATAGAAGTCAGTATGCAAACGTGAGGCCATATGCGCACAATAATATTACAAGTGGAAAGTCAACGTGGTGCAATGTAGTAGAATCAAATATGACTATGATTGTGCTGCAGAAGATGCATTTCATAAATATTATTAATTATGTGTCTTTTAGAGGCTTTATTGCTTAGATGCGTATTTTTTTCCTAATGTGCTGTTGACTGAGTGAAAATGAAGACAAATTAATTGCAGGGTGAGAATACAGAATTATAATTAGCAAGTGTGTATGTTTACTTACTTTAATGATAAATGATTTGTCTTTGTCTCTGTTGTTTCACTGGTGCTGGAGGGATTTCGACAGTTTGATTCACAGATTAGCGCTTCATTTCAGTAGTATGTTCGCTCACAACACTTTCTAATAAATAGAGACTTTGCATCTGCAGTCTTCATTAGTGTGCATTTGTAGTATTTTAAATGAATAGTCTGCGCATTTAAGTATGTAAAATAATCATACTTTAATCAGTCGCATTGATCTAAGTTAACAAACTTACCAATGCACAAACATGTTTTGTAATAGTACAAACAGAATACAGAGCAGCAGAGGGTATAATGACAGCGCAGCTAATCAAAGGCAGCGGTTGGCTAAACCAATTACACATGGCTGGTCACCCAGAGGGCATTATTGAGCACCACACAGGTTTTATACTTGATTAGAGCAGACAGTTGCAGCTACTCTCTAAGTGCTATTCTGCGGTTTAAATTGTGTGGTTGTTAGAGAAGTTAAGCGGTGATCTCTCTCCCACTGATGTTGAGTGTGTAGGAAAGAAGTTATGTGTGCGTTTGCATGTAAAAGTGCAAAATCTGTACTATTTGGAAGCTTTCATACCCAGTATGAAGCTTTACTTTGTGATCGTCTAATTCAGAGTACTGAAAAGAACATAATCATAAGGCGCCATTTCCAGCCTCCCACTCTGAGCGAACTGACAGTATATGCCAGGAGAACACTTTGTGGCTCAGTTAAATTGCCATGGTTATTGCCATAACCAATCATAGATTTTTGTCCAGGGGGAATTTTAGGAAGACAGTTACCAGTGGAATTATCTTGAGCTCCAGAATGTAATGCAGAAGAGAGATTAAATCACTTTATAACTGTGTGAATAAATGAAATGATCTCTGGTGATAAGTTCACTTTACTGCTGGACTATCTGATGCAATTTAGCCTTACTATTAGCGAGAAATTGGTCAAGCGTGGTTTACCAAGGAATTCTTGGTGGCTAAGCGAGTTAAGAAGCATGTTGGGCACACAATATATGCTTTTTTCATCAGGGACGTTCCAAACTAAGGTCAAGGCCAGTTAATACAGATGCTTCCCAAAGGATTAGTTCACTTCAGAATTCAAATTTCCTGATAATTTACGCACCCCCATGTCATTCAAGATGTTTATATCTTTCTTTCTTCGGTTGAAATTAAATTGAAGGAAAACATTCTTTTTCTCCATAATTCTGGGTTGACTGTTTTGTTGACTGTTTTGCTCTCTCGTTGATTGTGGTTTTCTCAAATAAAACTTGCTTGGTCGTGAGACCGATGGCTCTTTGTGCTTTTTTGCTAATTGTGCTTTTTTCCGTCCAAATGGATCTTTACTATACATCGGCGCAGTTGCGTCATTTGAACTGTTTTTACCCAATTGGATTCTGCTACATATGGACTGTGTAAAACCATTGGAATTGCTCGTCGGCCCCACTATATTTATCGTTCATCAAAGCGATTCCTGAACATAAACTGGACTTCGTCTGCTTCCATTCCCTCCATCTGGTCCCACAGATTAAGCACTCGGAAGTCGTCCTCTACATTCACACATTGCGGAGCTTGCTTATCCGCTCTAAGGCTCTAATTTATGATCCATATTGTTAGATTTTCTTTTAATCATTACTTGGGTTTATGCATGAACATAGCCAGTATCAAAAAATAAACAAGCATTAAAGCTATCCCATGACTTTATATCACTTTTCCTTTTAACATTAACATTTTAAAGGGCTCACATACTGTTAATTTTTGCTATTTTTGGCCTTTAATTTTGGCATAATTATTTTTACATAAACAAATGGAAGAGACTGTAACTCTAAACTCAATTGTGTATTTCAGATGCTGTCACTCCAAGATGTTGGAAGATATTTCACTAGAACTTGGTCTTCATTAGGCATGCATCTATTTCTGTTTCTAATATGTGTTTTACTTCCTTATATATTTATTCATGTTTAATGTCATTTGTCATTTATTAATGTTTTTAGCTAATAACTGTTGTTAGAGCACTGTCACACATTTTTGCTACAATTTCATGTCAATAAAAAATAAAAGTACATTAATTGACACATGCTGTTTTTTTTTTTTTTTTATGTAAACACTATTAGAGGCTACAAGACCAGGCCGATAACAAAAGTAAGTAAAGAATATGTAAGAAATAATATTAATGAAACTAATATTGATAATATATACAGTGGGTACGGAAAGTATTCAGACCAACTTAAATTTTTCACTCTTTGTTATATTGCAGCCATTTGCTAAAATCATTTAAGTTCATTTTTTTCCTCATTAATGTACACACAGCACCCCATATTGACAGAAAAACACAGAATTGTTGACATTTTTGCAGATTTATTAAAAAAGAAAAACTGAAATATCACATGGTCCTAAGTATTCAGACCCTTTGCTCAGTATTTAGTAGAAGCACCCTTTTGATCTAATACAGCCATGAGTCTTTTTGGGAAAGATGCAACAAGTTTTTCACACCTGGATTTGGGGATCCTCTGCCATTCCTCCTTGCAGATCCTCTCCAGTTCTGTCAGGTTGGATGGTAAACGTTGGTGGACAGCCATTTTTAGGTCTCTCCAGAGAGATGCACAATTGGGTTTAAGTCAGGGCTCTGGCTGGGCCATTCAAGAACAGTCACGGAGTTGTTGTGAAGCCACTCCTTCGTTATTTTAGCTGTGTGCTTAGGGTCATTGTCTTGTTGGAAGGTAAACCTTCGGCCCAGTCTGAGGTCCTGAGCACTCTGGAGAAGGTTTTCACCCAGGATATCCCTGTACTTGGCCGCATTCATCTTTCCCTCGATTGCAACCAGTCGTCCTGTCCCTGCAGCTGAAAAACACCCGCACAGCATGATGCTGCCACCACCATGCTTCACTGTTGGGACTGTATTGGACAGGTGATGAGCAGTGCCTGGTTTTCTTCACACATACCGCTTAGAATTAAGGACAAAAAATTCTATCTTGGTCTCATCAGACCAGAGAATCTTATTTCTCACCATCTTGGCAAACTCCATGTGGGCTTTCATGTGTCTTGCACTGAGGAGAAGCTTCCATCGGGCCACTCTGCCACAAAGCCCCGACTGGTGGAGCTGCAGTGATGGTTGACTTTCTACAACTTTCTCCCATCTCCCGACTGCATCTCTGGAGCTCAGCCACAGTGATCTTTGGGTTCTTTACCTCTCTCACCAAGGCTCTTCTCCCCCGATAGCTCAGTTTGGCCGGATGGCAAGCTCTAGGAAGGGTTCTGGTCGTCCCAAACGTCTTCCATTTAAGGATTATGGAGGCCACTGTGCTCTTAGGAACCTTAATTGCAGCAGAACATTTTTTGTAACCTTGGCCAGATCTGTGCCTTGCCACAATTCTGTCTCTGAGCTCCTCAGGCAGTTCCTTTGACCTCATGATTCTCATTTGCTCTGACATGCACTGTGAGCTGTAAGGTCTTATATAGACAGGTGTGTGTCTTTCCTAATCAAGTCCAATCAGTATAATCAAACACAGCTGGACTCAAATGAAGGTGTAGAACCATCTCAAGGATGATCAGAAGAAATGGACAGCACCTGAGTTAAATATGTGAGTGTCACAGCAAAGGGTCTGAATACTTAGGACCATGTGATATTTCAGTTTTTCTTTTTTAATAAATCTGCAAAAATGTCAACATTTCTGTGTTTTTCTGTCAATATGGGGTGCTGTGTGTGCATTAATGAGGAAAAAAAATGATAAATGATAAATGATTTTAGCAAATGGCTGCAATATAACAAAAAGTGAAAAATTTAAGGGGGTCTGAATACTTTCCGTACCCACTGTATATAATAAAATACTAGTATTAATGAAAATAAACTATTATTAAAGAGGTTATTTATAACACTATTAAGGTCCTGTCAAAGCATGGTTCCTTATGGAAGGGTTCTATTTAGCACCAAAAAGGGTTCTGCTATTGTTACAGGGTGAAGAACCCTAATTTGGTACTGTTTAGAACCATACAACAGGTTGAAGGTCCAAATTGCAGCTTCAAAGGGCTCTACACAATCCCAGCCAAGGGTCTTGTCTAGCAAAATGATCAGTCATTTTACTTTTTAACCACAAATGCTCATCTTGCACTAGCTCTGCGATGCACTACACATTACAAGTAATTACAGAATTTTCATTTTGGGGTGAACTAAAAAGAAAGATAAATTAAACTTGGTGAAGTAAATCTTCATGCATTAATGATTGTTCATACACTTGATTGCTAATATTATCTCTGTGTGTCGAACGGTCACAATTATAACATACCTGGATTTATTTTTAGGTGGCATTAACAGTAGCAGTTGCTGCTTGATTAGATTCAAGTGCAGCTGTCACTGAAAATGCCAAGCTCATTACTGCCATTGATCTTAAGTTAATCAAGTCAATAAAGTCACTAACTAAAATGGAACCAAATGAGATCCTGATCCTGTTATTATTTCCATTGGAATGAGTATTGAATCTTGAAGACTACTAGTACTACTACATTGATTAGACACTGTATATTTTTAATGGTGCATACAATGGTGCTGACATTTTAATAAGTTTGAGTTCTGAAGGTTTTTGATATTTTATATTGGTTGAGTTTTAATGAAGCTTTCATTTTAATGTATGTTTCAGCCACTGGTCCACATCCAAAAAGAGCTCTGACATAATTTAAACACTGGAGACAACTAGTAGGTATGCCTTTGAGCACAGAAACCTCCTGTGATTTAGTCGGTGTCAGTGTGAATGCCTCTTAAAGGAGTGAAAGGGATGAGAACATTCCCATCTCAAACTCTTGTAATGGTGCCTCAGAGCTCTGCTCCTGTCCTCCAGGCATTGCGGTGTCTCTGTTATGAAGCCCTCTATGCCCTCTGAGACTGTTTTAATAATGTGAGACGCTTCGGTATTGTGTTGAAAACGGTTCTCTAAAGGTGATGTCCCAAAGTAATCCTTGTAGATGTTTTTCCCTCGGGCTCCACAAGAGTGTATAGCTTGAAATGTTCTATTTACCATGTTATTGTGTTCAGCCTCAGTAAGCTGGTTTGCTGTACGCAAAAGGTCAAAGGATGAGTCATGGCTGCCAGAGTTATGCCATTGTGGTTTTATGCCTCAATTTTTTACCTCAATTTGTCTGGAATGAATGTTCTAGCGCACTAAAAATGCCGGCCTCCCATATGCGATGCTGTGACTAGAAAAGCCATGCATGTCACAATCGCCAGGAAATGTGCTACACCTGGTCTCTGTCATTGTTTTAAATGGTCAATTCCTCAGATTTACAAAAATATGTTGCTGTCTCCACGCAATGCCGTCACCTGTGATTGGCGGTTTGTGTAGAACCCTGACGGTGACCTCTGCCCCGGCTCTCCCTGCCGCTTTCATCAGAAATGGAGAGCCGGGGCTGAGAATGAGAGAACATACCAGTCCGGACCTCTCCAGCTCTAATGAAGGAAAGGTGATGGGGCTTCTTGGTATTCTCCTGCAGCAGTCATTAGGGACGGTGGGGCTGCGAGCTTCAGGTGAGCACAATTAAACGGCTGTCTTGTCAGCTTAGCATGAAGGTTGCCAGTGTGAAATTAATAGGTCTCTACTGCTTTTGTGCAACTCTGAGCTGCTAATTTTTCCTCACTGGGAGGGTCAAAGGCTGAGTGTCCAGGGGGAAAGAGACAGAAAGAGAGGAGATGGTCAGTCGAGAGGAGAAACCAGAGGATATGGAGAGGAAAAGAAGACTAGAGCATAGAGAAAAGAAAGAATATGCTCCTTTTTCCCAAGCAGATCTATAATATCTTGAAAAGTATATCCATAAGTTTCTATAGTCTTTTCTTCCCTATTGCGATGGGGAATTGATTGGATCGTTGGATGGTTGTGGTTTACTATTGGTCGATCTCATGTGAGTGAGCAAGAATTTTGGTTTCATGGTGACTTTTAAATTGACATTTTCACGCAGATTTGTGCTGTAATTATTATAATATTAAGAATTATTTTAATTACATTTTATAAATTTTAAATACTTAAATGTTTTCATTTATAATTAATATTTTCTTATACAATAAATTACATTTATATAAAGTTTAGAATTGCTTATAGTTGTTTATATGAAAACATGCATATTTTTACATACAGTACAGTCCAAAAGTTTGGAACCACTAAGATTTTTAATGTTTTTAAAAGAAGTTTCGTCTGCTCACCAAGGCTACATTTATTTAATTAAAAATACAGTAAAAAACAGTAATATTATGAAATATTATTACAATTTAAAATAACTGTGTACTATTTAAATATATTTGACAAAGTAATTTATTCCTGTGATGCAAAGCTGAATTTTCAGCATCGTTACTCCAGTCTTCAGTGTCACATGATCCTTCAGAAATCATTCTAATATGCTGATTTGCTGCTCAATAAACATTTATGATTATTTTCAATGTTGAAAACAGTTGTGTACTTTTTTTTTTCAGGATTCCTCGATGAATAGAAAGTTCAAAAGAACAGCATTTATCTGAAATACAAAGCTTCTGTAGCATTATACACTACCGTTCAAAAGTTTGGGGTCAGTAAGAATTTTTATTTTTATTTTTTTGAAAAGAAATTAAAGAAATGAATACTTTTATTCAGCAAGGATGCATTAAATCAATCAAAAGTGGCAGTAAAGACATTTATAATGTTACAAAAGATTAGATTTCAGATAAACACTGTTCTTTTGAGCTTTCTATTCATCAAATAATCCTGAAAAAAAAATATTGTACACAAATATTTTGTACAATTGTACACATTAAATGTTTCTTGAGCAGCAGATCAGCATATTAGAATGATTTCTGAAGGATCATGTGACACTGAAGACTGGAGTAATGATGCTGAAAATTCAGCTTTGCATCACAGGAATAAATTACTTTGTCAAATATATTCAAATAGAAAACAGTTATTTTAAATTGTAATAATATTTCACAATATTACTGTTTTTTACTGTATTTTTAATTAAATAAATGTAGCCTTGGTGAGCAGACGAAACTTCTTTTAAAAACATCAAAAATCTTAGTGGTTCCAAACTTTTGGACTGTACTGTATATGCATGTATATACATTATAGAAATTATATAAATAATATTTTTTTTTTTAAATTCTTGTTATTTATTAAGATCTGCAATTCATTAAGTGCTGTCACATATAAATTTGTTATATATATATATATATATATATATATAGACTACTATTTCAAAGTTTGGTGGTCGGTAATATATATATATTTTTTAATATTTTTAAAAGACTTTTTAGGCTGCTTTTATTTGATCAAATTTACAGTAAAACAATAATATTGTGAAATATTATTACAATCAATTTAAAATAACTCAATATTAATATACTTGAAAATGTAATTTATTCCTGATTATTCCTTATTTATTCCTGATGACAAAGCTGAATTTTCAGCATCATTACTCAATTGTCACATGATCCTTCAGAAATCATTCTAATATGCTGATATGCTGCTCAAGTAACATTTCTTATCATTATCAATGTTGAAGACAGTTGTGCTATTTAATATTTTTGAGAAAACTGAGTCATTTTCTTGCGCAGAAACCTTAAAAATGCCCTGCCGCAGAAGAAGATCAAATGCATCATATCACTGTAGCTGAATAAACAGAAGATTGAAATGCTTTGATTGATTAAACATGACTAATAAACACGACTGCCTTATTCTGTGTAAGAAGCCACATCATCTCGCAGAAGGACACTCAATTGTCGTTGTGAAGTGAGTTTGGAGTAAAAACATGTTATTAAATGTTGTCTTTTGTTGGACAAGATGTTAATAAATGCTTCTCATGTCTGGAAAGATGTTTGACGCGTGTTGATTTTTCAAAACTGCGACTCAAACTCGCAGTGCTTTCAGATGGATTTGCATTTGGAGCCATAATTCACTGACAAGCTGCACATAAATAAATAATCACAGCCTTTGCGATTTCATAATCACACTAAGAATCACGTTTAAGCGATAATCGCGTTTAAGTTCAATGTTATTTTTTGCATCGTGCGATAAATCATGCAGCCCTAATTGACTGATTGATTGATTTTTTGGTATGAAAAATGGTAAATATCTCACACATATTTCAAGGCTCATCTTCTTCTTTTATCTTTTGCAGTCAATACTTCAGTCCAGCACTGAACGGAACCTCCACTGAGCCTTTACTAATGGTCCCATCACTGACTGACCATGCTAACAGTGAGGGTCATGATTGGACCCCTTGCCGGGCAATAAAAGCCTTTAGACTGGAGATGGGATGCAATGGGCCGCCCATTTGTCTTCCAGCTACACGCAGATGGACAAGGCTAATGGGCCTGTGATGGCAGGCTATCGAATAAAACCTGTCACCACTCTTACTAGTGTGCTTAGGCCTAACAGAGGAGAGGTCATCTCACTCAGGTGATGGGCTGGGAAGGAGGTCGTATAACACATGATAGAGGGTGCTTATTTGATGCTATTTGGATTTGACAGAGAAAATGTTTTGTTGGGTTGCCAGGGCATTCGATTGGCACAGCAGTTGCCAAGACAACCACAGGAGCACCTCAGGTTAGTCACATTGAAGAAATTGTGTGTTATAAAAGGCTTTCTCTACTTTTTTTTAGGCAAAGTTTGATTTTGAAGAAAAATATTTACTGTAAGATAGACTTCAATTTTAGAACTGAGATTTAGTTGAGATTACCTTTCTCTAAAATACAATAAAAATAAAACCATTTTTGAGGGTCTCTTTTCCCAGTCCGATATTTTATTTGTCAGACCCTTACATGACAGATTTTTTTTTTTTTTTTTTTCCGTGAGGATTTTTTTAATTATTTTTTGTTTATTTTTATGGAGGACATTGAGTGGCACTCCTTATTTAAATAAAAAAAAAAAGATCAAATGTCAATTTATTCATTCAAAAATAAAAATGTAAATAAATCAATTTGCCAGTTGACAAATAAATATTTTTAAATTGAAACTTTTTAATATTTAATAGTTAAATGTAACAATAAATTAACAATAAAATAGTTAAATGTAACAATACATTAATAAATCACTTTTCAAGCTGACACATAAATAGTTAAAACCGCTTTTTAAAGTCATGTTTAAAATTTTAAGGTAAATGAATATTTTTAAGCATGATTTAAACTTTTAAATGTCTGTCATTTTGAAAAGTTATTACATTATTTATTTATTACAATTATTACTTTTTACTAATACATTGACATTCAATTTCTTCATTTTATTTTTAAGTGGCATGCCTAGTTTTCCATACTGTATGCTTGTGGGTATAATCATGAATAAAATAAAAATGTAGCTGTACGTATAAACCAGTTCTCAGACCAATTCACCAGTCAAACAGGCATATGTCTCAGCCCATGATCTGCCCATGTTTTGGTCTGTTCAAATGTGGATTTGTCTTTATACCAATAGTCTAAAAAAGCTAAAGTCTGGCTAGAAAGGATGCAACATAATAAAAAGGAAAGTGTCACTCCAAGCAGAGGAGTATTATGTTTATGTCCTTGGTTTTAACCTATGACATATTGCATGTGTTCACACAATTAATTCTTGTACCAAGTATTTGCATAATCACTGCTGCTGTGCCTGATTTTATTTTTAAAACATATCAGACATAGTTAAACTCAATAAGATTACACCATGGAGATGCAACACCTTCCCACAGAGGTTTCATCAAGTGTTGCTGTAAGCGCAGGTGACACGCAGGTGAAACCATTTGAGCTTTGACACATTTGTCTTTACTTCACTGCATCATACATCATGTGCAGATAATGATTTTACTCATCCGAAAGTTCTCTGCAGCAATCTGTTTAAACTTTTTTTTCTTGTTCTTTTGTAGGTAACGCACTGCAGATCATATTTCTTCTTAATCAACTTTCGGAAATATGACAAGTTTTTGAGTAATGACTTCAAGTGAATATTCTCCATAGCATCTCCTTTCGAGTTCCAATGAAGAAATAAAGTCAGATTGGTTTGAAGTAACATGAGGATGAGTAAATTATGACTTTTGATGACTAAAATGATGAATTTTAATTTTTGGCTGAACTATTCCTAAGGCCCGGTTTCACAGACAGGGCTTAGATTAAACCAGGATTATAGGCCTTAGTTCAATTAAGACATTTAAGTAGCTTTTATAAACGTGCCTTAGAAAAAAACATTACTGTTGTGTATCTTGAGACAAACCAATGGCACTGACATAAGATATGTCAGTGCAAGTTGTTTTCAGTTAAGACAGCTTAAACGTGCATTTTAGTCTGGGACTAGGCTTAAGCCTTGTCTGTATGGAGAGCTGTTTCTCCTGCACCTTCCTCCTCAGACTCGACGCTCACGCGGGTTGCCAGATTGAGGACAATGGACGGCGACGAGCCTTACACTGTAAGTTGATGAGTTGATTTATTTGTTTTAATGTACCTCTGGTCATAGAGCATTTAAGGGCTTTTTCACACCTATGATCGTTTGTTTTGTTCTGAAACAGGGACTAAAAATGGCTTTTCACAGTTGAAATAGTTAACCCTGGGTCATTGTAAACCCCTGGTAAATGAAATCCTGGGTTATCTTTATTCATGTCTCACACTGCTTATACTATACCTGGGGTTAACAGTTAATCCTGGGTATTCATAAGCTACAGTTTTACACTGCACATTCCTAAACCCCGGGTAAAAGTCCTTATCTACATATTTGTGGTGTCAGTGTCACTGACTGGACAAACACAGCACAAGACCTGTTTATATAAGCTCTAGCATCGCGCGCCCTCATATTACACATTGCTGACATTTTTTTCTGAGTGAACTTTTCAAACTATAAAGGTAAGAATGATGGTCTCGTCTTCACTTGTCGCGTTTTCCATTGCTGTTTGACATTTTTCCTATCATACACAGAAACAACTGTTTATACATTGTGCAGTGTTTCCTTGAATGCCCGAAGAACGCGATTGGTTGTCAGTTGCTAAGCATCTAGTTGTAACATTCTAACACTGCATCGTTTCACACTGTGCAAGTTTGGCACTGCAATGCAGAGTTAACACCTTCAGAGCAGGGTTTCATAACTCCGGGTAAAAAGCGGTGCTAACCCCTCATCTAAATTACAAGTGTGAAACGCTCCTTTACCCATGGTTAAAAGCAGTGTTTAGAACGACGATAACCCAGGGTTAAGCGCAGTGTGAAAAGCCCTAATTTGTTACAAAGTTGCATTTTCTTCTTGGTTTGGTTCGCTGTTACATGTGCTGCTTGTAAAGACGAGGCGAATACGGAAAAGTAATGGGCTTTATTAACAATCCAGGAATGGAAACAGCTTCACACATATTAAACAACAACAGGAATGGACAAGGAGTGCAGGGAGTGAGTCCAACATAAAGGGAGTGCTGATGAGGAACAACAGGTGCAGGGAATCCAGGGAGATGGCAGGAAGACTGATGAGGGAAGTGCAGACAGGTGTGGAGAACAGGAGGATTCTGGGAACTGGAGTTCGGGACAGACGTGGATGTGACATTACCTCCCTCTCCCTCGGAAGGCGTGTCCTCATGCCTCAGATGAAACTGCGGGGAGGGGGGGTGGGCGCCCTGGAGACCTACAGGCAGGTGCAGGGGGTGCAGACAGGTGCAGAGGTCTCCAGGGCGGTACTAGGTCCTCGGCCCTCATGGCGGGTCTGGAGCCGAGGGTGGCCATGGCGGGTCTGGAGCCAGGGATGGCCACGGCGGTTCTGGAGCCAGGGATGGCCATGGCGGGTCTCCGAGCCCACCCTCATCTTTCCCACCCACTGGTACCCTTACCCCCAAAAAAAATTTCTTTGGGGGACTCAGGGGTTTTGAAGGGCTCGTGGGTTACAGGAGTGGGTTCCGCAGCGGTACATTGAGCTACTGGCTCGGCGGTGCATGGAGCTGCTGGCTCGGTGGCAGCTGGATCTGCTGGCTGGATGTGACATTCGCTTTCACAAGGCAACATTTCAAATCATCCCAAAATTTGTTTATGCAAGAGTACAACTGTCCTCTTATTGGTCAGTTTTCTCAGTGTCATCCATCAAAATGATTGACAAGTGAGCTCCATATTGTGACTTTATTTATAACTGTCGAGACACACGCAAACACGTGTATATAAATGTAGCCGTCATATACTGCATAGGTCTCTCTGGATCTCCCAACGCTGTAACTGTGTCGAGACCATATATGTGTAACGGAAGCCAGCTAGTAGTCACTGTACGAGTAAACTTTAGCCTTTAGCCTCCTTGTTAGAGCGTCTGACTCCCACGCCGGAGACCCAGGTTTGAGGCCTGCGCAGAGCAGGGTGAGTAGGTCCTGGGTGAGGGGTTACATTGGTGCCGTATCCCGGGTGGGAGTGAAGTTTAAGGGGGTGAGTGTAACGGAGGCCAACTAGTAGTCGCTGTGCAAGTAAACCTCATTCCTCTGATCTCAAGAGATGTTCTAGCGACTGACACTAGAGGTTGCAGCCTTTAGCCTCCTTGTTAGAGCGTCTGACTCCCACGTCGGAGACCCAGGTTCGAGGCCTGCGCAGAGCAGGGTGAGGGGTTACATTGGTGCCGTGTCCCAGATGGGAGTGAGGTTTAGGGGGGTGAGTGTAACGGAGGCCAACTAGTAGTCACTGTGCGAGTAAACCTCATTCCTCTGATCTCAAGAGATGTTCTAGCGACTGACACTAGAGGTTGCAGCCTTTAGCCTCCTTGTTAGAGCATCCGACTCCCACACCGGAGACCCAGGTTCGAGGTCTGCACAGAAGCAGGGCGAGTAGGACCTGGGTAGAGGGGTTACATATGAATGTTATAATGCAGGTAGAGTGAAGCAAGGCTTCATCGGGACAGCATTCTTGCACGGAAAAACGCAATTACACAACATTTTAAGATGAAGAGGCACTCTTTGGTTTTCAGCTACAGTAACTAATGTGCTCACTCACAGAATCAGACACTACTGCTTTTTAAATAACACATTTCCTGTTATGAATTATATTGTTTGGTTTGTTGGTCTGTTGGGTCGGATTGCTTTCACATCTCAAGCGAACTGCTCCAGATTTAGTTTGAAAGAGTACTGAGACCACCTCTTCAATGAGGTCTTGGTACGCTTGTTTGGTCCGTTTTTGGTGCGCACCCAAGTGAGATTGCTGCATGCACACCTGCCCAAATGAACCACACCAAGGGGGGCAACAAACTCTAGTGCGATTCAACCAAACTAAATTAGGCAGTTGTGAAAGCACCCTAAGATGGATGCCAAGGCTTTTTAGGTTGGGTAGAATCTGCAATCTCTGGCCCAGTTCATTTGCTGGCTTCCATGGCTGCAGTATTCTGTGTTTTCCACAAACTGGCAACCCAGGGTGTCAAAAAACAATGCAGTAAATTGGCAGTGGGCGGGACCACACAGACCAACACAAAAGCAGTTATTCTGACACTGAATGCACATTACAAAGTAGAATACCTGGCTGTAGCATTGTTTTTCAGAGAAACAAGCATGTGAACTAAGCATGTTTCCTAACATATTATGGATTTTTTTTTGCTGTAGTACAGTCAAAAAATCACATACAGCACCTTTAAAATATACTTAGTGCTGGAGTAGATACAAGAAGCAAGATTTTGTTCTGTCACACCAGATTACTGAAGGTTAAATTTGTATTCTGTGTATATTAGACTTGCATTGAGAGTCTCTCTCTCTCTGTTCTCTCATCGTAATTGCATGTAACTACACTGATTATATCGGGTCAGAAGTGGCAGCCACTTTTACCATGTTTACACACTCATAGCTCAACTGAGAGTCCTTGAACTATCAAAGGGCTCCATCGGAGGACCACTGGGGCCTCCAACCTGACACTCTTACGGGCTGAGTGAGACACGGACAAGTGCTCACCACCCTCTCTTTGTTTACTAGAAGAGTTAAAAGCCTTACAGGCTGTGAAATTATATTTCCCCTCTATCACACCCGCCTGCTGCAGACCATGAATAAATGCAAACCCAATCACTACAGGCCTGTTTTAAGCACTAGGATTGTTCCCTCAATTTTTTCCACTTTCTCATGGTTTAAAATGGGAAAAGAGATATTTCAGATGAGTTTGCACTTGAGCAAATGAGAAGTCAAAAAGTGCCCCTGTTCCTATGGAGACATGAGCGTGTCAAACCATAGCGCTCTAAATCTCTGACGCGCCATTCCTCAGAATAAACAATGTGCATTTCCAGCATCATTACTGGTGCATACACTAAAAGAACAGCTCAAGGACATGTTTTCACTCTCATTGTTCTATAGTTTCCCTTTTGTGAGGAACGTT